>NW_027040150.1:47985-170472 GCF_034236695.1 Oncorhynchus nerka
ACCGAAAAAGTGTCTGTAAATATCAACAATCATCAGGGTAAGAGTGACAACAGGTCCACATGGCTGAAATCTTAACAAATGGCTTAATGGGTATTTTCAACGCAATCGTGTTATTATTTATTTTGAGGGTTTAACAAGGCAGCTCAACTGTGACCTGTGGCTTGACTTTAGATGTGGCCAGTTCGATTACCCTGCAGACTTTAAGAGTGTCTTCAGAATATGGCCATTTGGACATGAATTTAAAAATGCCTCAGATAGGACCAAAAAGTGTCTGGAGCTATCCGTCAGGGTAAGAGTGACAACAGGTTTCCACATGTGAAAATGGGGGAAATCTTAGCAAATGGCTTAATGGTTATTCATGAGAATCGTGTTGTTGTATTGTTGAGTGTATCATGGGATCTCACCTGAAATCTGTGGCTTGACTACAAACCTGTAACCTATGCTACTGTGGCCTATAGAGCTAGAAGGATGGATAACCAGGTGTGTAAAGGTGTGAGGTGGGATCCTGTCCCAAATGGACAACTAATCCCTATGTACTTGTGGAGATCTGAGAGGATATGATTGGTATAAGAAACACGGACACTAAACTTCAACCTCCGGAGGGGTCAAGAAAATTCAATTTCGTTGTCGGCAGGATTCGAACTGCGCAGGAAGATCCTAATGGATTTCTAGTCCATCGCCTTAACCACTCGGCCACGACAACAGGCCTGTCAGCAGTGAATGGGCCACCAGGCATAGTCTACAGAAAGTGATAATTTTACAACTGAAAGACAATGAAGTAACTCAGTAACTCATTATAATGCAATAAAGTGAAATGTTCCCCTCATTCATTTGTTATTAAGTACAGCTGTTTTCTTATTTTCCTTGATCTTTGCTCAGCTCCAGAAGGTTTACATTTGAGAGTGTTTATTATAAATTGT
This sequence comes from Oncorhynchus nerka, assembly GCF_034236695.1. Classification (NCBI taxonomy): domain Eukaryota; kingdom Metazoa; phylum Chordata; class Actinopteri; order Salmoniformes; family Salmonidae; genus Oncorhynchus; species Oncorhynchus nerka. The sequence goes on from NW_027040150.1 coordinate 48,906, forward strand.
TATTTCATCATCTTATTATTACTGCTAAGCAGCATGACTCCTGAGAGGCACTAAACAACTGTCAGAAGTGGGATTTGAACCCACGCCTCCATGGGAGACTGCGACCTGAACGCAGCGCCTTAGACCGCTCGGCCATCCTGACTACAGCACAGTACCTGGGTATCGGGTTAAAGAGTATGGGGTAAAAGTAGAAATAGGCACAGCCTTCTAAAATCACCACAGAGACCAGTAAATTTATGCACGATACCGACTTGCACTTTCAATAGTCATTTGTTTTTATCAATGAAAAACTCCAGTCATTGATTTAACCTCAATATGGCCTTCAACGGAAAAGAGTTGTAAATCGTCATTGAATGAACTCTAAACTGGCCTCAGAATATGGCCATTCTGATATAAATGATGAAATTCCTCAGACAAGACCGAAAAAGTGTCTGGAAATATCAGCAATCATCAGGGTAAGAGTGACAACAGGTCCACATGGCTGAAATCTTAACAAATGGCTTAATGGGTATTTTCAACGCAATCGTGTTATTATTTATTTTGAGGGTTTAACAAGGCAGCTCACCTGTGACCTGTGGCTTGACATTAGATGTGGCCAGTTCGATTACCCTGCAGACTTTAAGAGTGTCTTCAGAATATGGCCATTTTGACATGAATTTAAAAATGCCTCAGATAGGACCAAAAAAGTGTCTGGAGCTATCCGTCAGGGTAAGAGTCACAACAGGTTTCCACAGGTGAAAATGGGGGAAATCTTAGCAAATGGCTTTATGGTTATTCATGAGAATCGTGTTGTTGTATTGTTGATGCACAATCGAGAGCATCCTGTCGGGCTGTATCACCGCCTGTTACGGCAACTGCTCCGCCCACAACCTTAAGGCTCTCCAGGGGGTAGTGAGGTCTGCACAACGCATCACCGGGGTAAACTACCTGCCCTCCAGGACACCTACACCACCCGATGTTACAGGAAGGCCATAAAGATCAAGGACCACAACCACCCGAGCCACTGCCTGTTCACCCCGCTATCATCCAGAAGGCGAGGTCAGTACAGGTGCATCAAAGCTGGGACCGAAAGACTGAAAAACAGCTTCTATCTCAAGGCCATCAGACTGTTAAACAGCCACCACTAACATTGAGTGGCTGCTGCCAACACACTGACTCAACTCCAGCCACTTTAAGAATGGGAATTGATGGGAAATTATGTAAAATATATCACTAGCCACTTTAAACTGCCCAAGAGGCACAGACAATTAATTCGTTCTGCTTACATTTTCAGTAACAGTTCATACCATAACATAATAGTATTAGAATAAATGGTTCTAATCAATAATGTATTCATAATTAATCATTTCAACCATAATTTCCTCTATCAATCCTCCCTTTGATTAAATATTATACATTCAAATCTACAAAATAAAAATATTATTATAAATGTTTATCTGACTCTTCACCATCATTAATCAAATCTAACCTTAACTCCAACTGGTTTTAAACCTACATCAGAATCATAACTCCTTTTTCAGGATTTTTGCCACAATCTTTATTAAAAAACAGTTTAATCATTGAAACAAATTACAATCTAATTCCCCTTCATCTCAACACTATTCTCATCAAACATAAATTCCCCACAAATGATAGATCCAGATTCGTCCACTTCCTCTGTAGACATGCCTTCAGTCCTCCACGGGTCAGAACCTGGAATCGGCCCATAACGCACCATCTGTAGTGTCATTGATCTCTCCAGAGTCCTGGAAACAAGGCCTCGCACACAGGGAATTAGACAACAGCCGCATAAAATTAAAACAGTCATGCAGGTGGATGCAGCCCATAACACAGTGATTATAACATTTTTCCATTTTCCAAACGTACTATCAAACCAATTAGTCAGGGAAGTATACACCCCAGAGTTTTCTGCCAACCCGTGAGCCAGGGTGGTCAAACCAGCTGAGGCTTCAGGCACTGATTCGTCCGGAGCTGTGTTATTCGGGATGAAAGTACAACACATGTTCCCGAAGATCACACATACTCCTCCCTTTTCAGCCAATAACATATCCAATGCAATTCTATTCTGCCAAGCCATCAGGCTGGTTGCATCAGTCTGTTCTGCCAACCCTTTAATCGCATCTCTGGAATAATTGATAAAGCGCTGTTGATTATAATAAATATAATTAATCCAGTCTACATTCTTATTGAGAGTAGACCACCAGAAAATGCTTGACTCTAATCCTGCTAGTATCTGATTTCTTGCCTTGAACTCATCCGGCACACCTCGTGGAACCCCAATGTTATCAATATATACTCTGTCGTCAAAAGACCCAGATGGAGCATCTCTTCTCTCTCGTTTGGCTAACTTCATGTCTTGGTGTTGTATGAGTGTAAAAGGCATTCCCAAATGTACTAAGGCACATAGTCCAGTCCATTCAGTCGGCAATACTGGCCACATACTCATTCCCCCGCACAACCACCAGATGTCGCCCTGGCCCACTTCAACATATTGAAATCCCCAGAGTTCAACCAGCCTGTCAAATCAGACATGGTCTCGTCAGTGGTAATATTCTCTGTCTTATTGCAGGTACCAACTTCCCCCACGTATTTCCCATGTGTACTGTATCTGGCCAAACAGTAATATTCTCCTCTCGTCACGGTAAAGGGAGGAAGTCTTGATTTAAGGGGAACCTGGGGATATAAATAGTGCAAATCAATATAACTCTCATTATCTGGCATTCCTGCTTTCATGAACAGCTTTACCATACATGCCATTCCCTTAGGGGAATTAATTCCGTTCAGTGGGAAAGGGATAGTTGTTAACTGGGGTTTAGCGTTCGCACAGGCATAACATTCTTCTTTAGCCACTGATCTGGCCGTATATTGAATCCATTCCAACCGTAAGTTGGACTCCCCAAACCCAGTCTCCACCTCTATAACTTCTTTAAGGTATTTGGTCTGAACTATTCGTACTGGTCCTTTACCCTGGATGATTACACTAGGAATAGCCGTTGTGTTAGAGGGATTGGTTGAACTTCGGCCAATCATATTCTCCTTATCGACTCTAACTTCTGTCACCTGGAACGGTACCATAGTATCAGTTGAAAACTGGTCGAAGCCCACATACCATAACCCGAGGTCCTGAGTATTGACCGCCTTAATGTTAATTCGCACCTTTATACAATACTTCCTCTGCTCGGGAACACAGTCCAAAACGCCAACCCTTACTATACTCCACCTGGTCCCAAATTGAGTGTATGGGTTTACGTAGCCATCCCTTTCAGTGTGAGCTATGACCTGGCTCCACGACTTACACGGTGATTTACACAAATACTTCCCATAGAGTCCCATGATTCTAGACTGCCAAGGAGTGAATGACCCCAATTGGTCTACACAAAATTCTACTGAGAGATCCTTGCCCAATTCCACCCTCACTTCCTTACTGTTTTGTTTCAGTGACCTTTTGAGAATCTTTGGTAACATCCCATTTCCCTCATCTAGCACATGAGTCAAATTATCCTCTTTGGCACTCTCCGGGGGATCATGGTGAATCAGGAATATGGCCCCCACAATAAAACAGCTCAGGACGGTCAGCGCACACGTGAAGCCCCACCCTCTCCCCGAGAACATATCAACAGCCAGAGGCCAAGCCATCACTTCACTTCTATGAACGCTCACAGCTGGGGAAAGGTCGGGTATAGGGAATCTTCAGAAGGAGTTTGACCCCCGTTCCATATGGGTCACGGTTCCTCTCCTACTCCTGTGTGTGTCCGACAGTGTTAGAATTTCTTACCCTCTTACAATGTGTGATATGCACCCAGGTAGCTCTTTCGGCTAATCTCTCAGCGAAGGCAGTCACCAGTAGTACTTGGAATGGTCCCTCCCACCGAGGCTGCTTCCAGTTTTTTTTTTTTCTTTAGTGATTGGACCCAGACCCAGTCTCCTGGTTGAATCTCGTGTGCCACCTCCTTCTGTAATTCTCCTGCTGGGCATAAAACTTTTGACATACGGTTTGGTTAATAAAACAGTTTCTTATTTGTTCTGTTTATTAGCAAAAAAAAAAAATTATTAGTTAATTATCCCATAGGTCACATCCTATTCTCGAACACTATTTACCCATCCCCCTTTTGTTACCTGGCTCTGCCCAGGTAACAACCTTGCCTTATTCTTACACAATGACTTAGGTAAGATTTAGTGAATTATCCTTATGTCTGACATTTTCATTTAGGAGTGTCCCTTTCATTTTCCACATGTCCAATTCTCGCTTTTGTCTCCACTCAGTAACTGTTATCTACACACGATGTTATCTTTGCTCGTCCTGGCTCCCCTTCTAAAACTTCTCTGCTCTCCAACCTTCAAGGTCTCTGCAGTGCGGGGGAGGGCTCTTCTCTCTGCCTGTGGCTCTGTTCTTCACATTCCCAAATTTGAACTACATGCCTCACTGTTTGGCTTTCTAAACTCATGGATTTTCTTTTAGAAAGAACATGTCTATGATCGACTTTTCTCTAAAGTCCTTACATTTCCTTAATCAATCTATCTTAATCCTAACAATAATCCTAAATCATCATAGATGTCCTATATTCCTGTTAAATGTAATACTATTTAAAAACGTATAATCTAATAAATGCTAACCATATTAAAAATCCTTCCTACACTAACAAGCCCTCTCCTTGGGGACCCTCAGTATTCTATCTGACAATAACATGGGTTTAATATGTGTTGCAAAGTGTGGAATAAAACTTTGGTCATGGAAAACAGAGTAAAGCAGAACAAAGCATTTTTATAATCCATCTGGTCCTCTCAGCTATTCCTATCCTGCACCAGGTGGGCACCATGCCAACCTTCACGACAGGGAGAACAACCATACATGGGTCATCCTCAGTCAGTCTCATCCTCCCCTGAAAGCATGCTTCACCTCAGCCTCTCCAACTGGAGCATCAAGCAAAGGCATCGTGCCTGAAGCCTTCACCACATCCGTAACAGACTTCTTAAAACACGGTATGATGCAAGCAGCACATCACATCAATAACAAATAATACAAGAATTAGGGTCAGAAATCCAGTAACCACCATACCAGTGTACTTACCTAACCAGGCTCCCTACTAAGAGAACAGTCAGACTCCTCCACCCCCGCCATGGTCCTCATCTCAGCAGATAGTGCATCAAGCCCATTAAGGCCCTTAGATATACTACCATCTGGACTGGTGTTATTAGGGATATACGTACAACATTGTTCACCGAACATCTTGCAGACGCCCCCCTGACTAGCAAGAAGCATATCCTAAGCAAGTCTATTCTGTATAAGACAGCCACAAATTGTCCCTACCATCAAAACCAGTCTCAGTGCCTAATTGATCAATAGTTGAATAGTCTAACATTAATTACCTGAATGGGATTTTTAACCCAGTAGTAACAGGTTCGGTCCAGGGGTGGTAGAGGAGTGTGTCTGGCCCTGGTTCGTCTGGGACCTCTGGTTTTGGCAGTACCTTAATAGAAAACACACCCATCGTGTCTGACACGGTCCTTTGTAGTCAGAGGGTGTAAGTGCCTGCATCAGAGAGCTTAATAGTTTTGATGGTTAGTAGGATTTCATCACCTTTACAAAGTTCAACAGTGCTCCCAGGTTTCCCCCATATCATGGAAAACCTATCCACCTTTGTGGGATCCCCTATGCTATAAGGATATCCTCTTCTCCAGTCCCAGAACTATCCCAAGTTGGTTATCATGTAATCCCCATACGGACACCCTCCCCCATTACACAGGTAATGTCCCCCGTCTTTTGACACTCCTGTACACGGGTGTTAAAACCAAACAAAAATATCTCAATTTCTTCCCTGCCCTGTTGGCTCAAAATATGTTATCTTCCCCTATTTATTCTCAATGATGAATATGACTTTCTCTCTGTTACAATACCAAATCACTAATAGCCCATTCAACAACTTCACAGCTAATTGTTATAAGACGGAATCCTGAACCACTTTCTCATTTGCGGTTCAGACAGTTATTCTAACCCCTCAACCAAAACTGCTTCATTTCTAATGAATTTACCTTAAAACTAGTAACTCAATATGACCCCATTCATTATACAAATGACTCTCCCCTGAGGCTGATCAGACCTCAGAAGCCAGTCATGACAAGGTCAAAAGGTCATACCATATTAGACATAAAGAACCCTTTATCCTTAAAATCTAAATTCACTTGTATAATTTAAAACTCATAAAATAAAAACTCATAAAGTTCCATATTTGAGCGTGCCTCTTTAAAATACCTTTGCACCAAAACAAATAGTCCTAACAAATGTTTTATGCGTATATATTTGCAAACCTTAATGATTAATCAAAACTTCCAGGCCTTTCCAATTTGGTCGTTTATGGCCTCATTCTCCCCAAGATTATAATCCCAGATATTTAATAAAAATATAACGTATTTTCCCTTGGCTCCTTCAATTTACATTTACATCTCAATACAACAACACACCATCCTCAAGGAAAAACAACTTGCCCCTGTTACGTATGTCTACGTATCAAGGGAAAAGCTCAATTGACCAAATTCAACCTAGCTACTTTCCCGAAACATATACAATTATGTTTTACTATAGAGGTTGCTTTTCACCATTAATACCCTGACACTGTTCCACATAATGGAAACAGTGCTCAAATTAACTGGTGTTACTTAAACAATCAAACCAAGAATCAATAACCATCAGAATCTATTCTCACGATGTTTTACGATTCAGACATTCAATTTCCCTTTCTCATGGCCTAATTACAGTCCAAATAAACGCCACAAATCAATGATACCCACCTAGCGAATCAGCTGCTAGTTTTTAGCATCTTTCCTGACGACTTACATACTCCTTTTAAAAATGTATTTCGACATTTTTATCAACTTCTGAAAAGTGACTCAACAATAATGCACGCATTTTCCTTCTAAAAGACACGAACCATTTTCTCCGTTACCCCCAGTCACGACATCATTTCCGTGGCGACGGAAGCCTCGCGAGTGATGTCATCAACAAGCGCTCAACCTTGACTCATATCGCAACGATTTTCAACTCATTGTAAATAATGGTTGGCTGTCTGCAACAACAGTATTTCGGGTTCGATAAACCAAACCTAATTTATCACATCTGTTGAATCCTGAATTAGAGTCTACAACATCAATCAACATCTCTCAATTCGCTAATTTTCTAAAAACATTTCGATGGGCATAATGGGCATGAATTATAGTTGTCTCTTTGTTATCATTTAGAATCCATTTTGCTCTAAGTACCTGTCTCGTCTTTGACTTAGTATTTTAATTACAACTCTATTCCCAATACGTTATTCACTTGTCTAATTACAAACTCAGACTAGCATTAGTGAGTGTACGCCTTTAAAATGCCTTGTCTCTGGGAACAGGGAAATCCCCCACTTTTACTCCTACAACGACACCCAATAATTCTGATGATCCCTCCACATCGTTCGTTTTAAATCTCTTGATGTATCATGTAACTTATTTTTCTATCTTCGACTTGTCATACACTCAAACCACTGTGATTACCGTGCACTGTCCCTTTTAAGATAAGACATTTTATTTGTTCCCCGCAATGAGAACGGAATTCAGATCATTTTTAGAATACGTTACTTTTTGTTCAAATTCACTGGCGTTACCTTAACCAAAAATCAATACTCGGAAAAACAATCACAACTTTTTACGATTAAACTATTCTTACCTAATTTATAGTCCAAAGCGTTACACTATATAGCCCCATTTGAGTGTCTAGCAATTCCGTTGCTGGCTATAGCCACAAATCTGCCCGCCTTTGTAAAATATATATTCCCTATTCAGATTGAGTTCAGTTTTAAATTCTAATCATCAGAGTAAACCCAACCGAACTTCTCAACTTACTATACCCTAACATTTAAACGCCCCATGTTTTTGTGTTCAACTTCTCATATCCCAAATAGCCCGAAATTATCGTATCTCTCCGTTATCCCCTATTTAACTTTAGGTAACTCTCTCTTCTATGATACATTTATTTGAATACGACTCCCATCTCAATACATTATTCCACCAGATCATTTTGGGCGAAATAGCGTTTTACATCGAAATTGTCCATTATTTTTAATGACTTCTTTTATCAATTCTATCTAGAACACATAATATCCGTTCAGTTATATCTTTTGCAAACACTGGCGACCGTATTTTTCAGGCAAAACATGCAAATAGGTCAATTACGATCTAAAATCAATTTTAGTTAAATGCCTCGGCCGGGAACCGAACCGTGGATTATCGTTGGTGAGACTGTTGCGCTCGCCACTATACTAGCCGCTATGAATTTGACTGAGACTCTCCGCAAATATACCCATTTTCACAAATTGCAATGCCTTTAATGTATGTCGTTAGCTGTATTACTTTGCTCATGCGTCATGCAAACGAATTGTAAAATATACAATACTGTAGTTTGTTACTGTTTCTAGTGTAATATGCTTTGTTATTCTACATAGATGGTTATACATTATTAGAGTAATGAAAGGAGCAATTACCATATGGTTAACAATTAGCTATATGGTTTGGCATCATGCCAGATGCATGGTACCTTAGCGCGTGCTTTGTATTTATGCAACTTCAAATGTTTAATGTACAGCTACAGTATGTCGGTGTGAATTGAACACTAAAGTATATTCTTTTCTGTATTTTGCAGTTTCACAACATAAACGTTTTCAATATATTCATTTAAGAAAAGTCACGCCATGGGAGTTTTATTGAAGACTTAGTTGTTAGCTATCTGTCTAGTTTTGCATGGGAACGCAACTCAAGGGCAGAATAATACCCATTAAAAACTAGCGGTCAAACAGGAAAATGGTTCCAATCATTTTTCCACCCTTCATGTTCCCGACAGGGGATTTAAAAAAAAATTAAAATAAGGGCTGTGTTTCTTGTCGGCTTACCCTGGAGTGGTAAACTATTTGAATCATTATGGACCTCAGACCACACGTAGCAGGAATGCATTCAGAGCGCCCAAGCTAGCCACACATGCAGAGTGCATTACGCGACTAAAAAAGGTAAGTCTGAATACCAAATACTGAGAAGTGCGAAGGAAAAGCATGAATTCCGAAATTGGGACCGAGCCCTAAGTGATTAGGCTGACTGTCCAATTTGTTAAAAAGTGTTTCCGCCCGGTCTCTACCGGGGACCTTTCGCGTGTAAGGTGAACGTGATAACCACTACACTACAGAAACCTGATGAGTGAAATACCAAGGGTGTGGCTGCTTTGGCTGGGTGGGGCATTTATCAATCTCAGAAACTATTGAAAATCAGAAATTACTTAGTCCATTAATTAAGCAATAAGGCTTGAGAAGCCGGGAATTATGAGGTATTTTTAAAATATTTGTTTTATTAATAAAAACTATATGTTATCGCTTTGTCATTATGGGGTATTGTGTGTAGATAGATTTTATTTTATTTCATCCATTTTAGTATAAGTCTGTAACGTAACAAAATGTGGAAAAAAGTAAGGGGCCTGAAAACTTTCCGAATGCACTGTACCTATGCAGGCTAGCTTCTTTTCCTTTGCTAGCCAGCCAACTAAATCTATCACACAATCACATCAAGCAGCTGAAATGACAGAAAACGATCTACATTTTTGTTTGTTTTACCTTGGATTATATTGCCATTTCGTTGGATATATCCATTACAATGACCCAGATAAATGCATTTGCCTGGCTCAGAGAAGCTGTCAGTCTGTTCACATTCATACAGATCGCACGGTGGAGGTCCCCAAAAAAACGGCAACATTGATCCACAGGTCGGAGAGGTAGACAGCAAGGTTTAGATAAACCACAACTGTTTCAAACCAAATGCTAGCCTCTGGGCATTGGGAAATATTGTCTATGACCTTTCGCGTGTGAGGCGAAGGTGATAACCACTACACTACTGAAACTACAATACAAAAAGAGGAAGTCGTGGAAAATATTAGGAATGCCCACAAGTCTACCTCACATAATATCCCAAAGTGAGTACCACAGAAAGAGCCATAATACCCATTAAAGACTACCGGTCATACAGGAAAATGGTTCCAATCATTTTTCCACCCTTCATGTTCCCCACAGGGGATTTTAAAAACACTTAAAATAAGGGCTGTGTTTCTTGTCGGCTTACCCTGGAGTGGTGAACTATTTGAATCGTTATGGACCTCAGACCACACGTAGCAGGAATATATTCAGAGCGCACAAGCTAGCCACACATGCAGAGTGCGTTACGCGACTGAAAAAGGTAAGTCTGAATACCAAATACTGAGCAGTGCGAAGGAAAAGCATGAATTCCGAAATTGGAACTGAGCCCTAAGTGAATAGGCTTACTGTCCAATTTGTTAAAAATTGTTTCCGCCAGGTCTCGAAACAGGGACCTTTCGCGTGTTAGGCGAACGTGAAAACCACTACACTACGGAAACCTGATGAGTGGAATACTAAGGGTGTAGCTGACTTTGGCTGGGTGGGACATTTATCGCTCTAAGAACCTATTGAAAATCTGAAATTACTTAGTCCATTAATTAAGGTATGTAAGGGAAGACCCCCCTGTATTGGACAAAAATGAATGGCAAGTCATTGGCATCGGACAAACCATATACACATTGTCCAATACCACCCAATTCGGCGTTGATTCATGCAAAGTATATTGCAAATGCCATATGGCAATTGCCAGTTGTAACACTTTAAAAATTCAACAGGTGGCGAATCCGCTCCACCTTGGTTTTTCATATTGGATATGTAACCCAAGTTAACGCCCAAAAGCAAAATTTTGAAAAAATGAATTTTTTGTAAAAAACTTATCACCCCTTAAAAAAGTGCTTCTGGACCGTTTTTCGAAATTCTTTCGATTTTTTTGTCAATTACACATGTGTAAGAACTGTATGAATACACTTTTGTCCAATTATATTATCTTTTTATTTTTTTTATTTTTTTACATGCGCATAAGGAATATGTTTTGTCCAATTTCAATATGATTTCATATGAAGTCAAAAGTCAAAAATGTCAAAATTTTGTAAAAAAACTTCACACACCCTTAAAAAGTGCTTTCTGGACCGTTTTTTGAAATTCTTTCAAATTTTGTGTCAATAAGAACTGTATCAACATACTTTAGTTGTATTTTAATATCATTTAAAAAAAAAATAAATTTTTACTTGTGCATAAGGAATATGATTTGTCCATTTACAATATGATTTCATAGGAAGTCAAAAGTCAAAGTCAAAAGTCACTTTTTTTGGGGGCCAAATGCCATATGAAATTTGACATGCTCAAAAATGCAAAATTGACTGGCCTGATGAACACAGGATGGCCGAGCAGTGATAGTTGTACCTTTCCATCACTCGTTGTATTGATTTCATCATGTCCATTAGGTGATGTTTTTTCACTATAGAATCATATTGCAAATGCACGTGCATTTGCAATATGGTTCAATTGGCATTTACCATATGAAATTTGAAATGCTCAAAAATGCAAAATTGACTGGCCTGATGAACACAGGATGGCCGAGCAGTGATAGTTGTACCTTTCCATCACTCGTTGTGTTGATTTCATCATGTCCATTTGTTTATGTTTTCTCACTTTTGCAAAGTCACTGTGCATTAGCAATATGGTTCAATGGGCATGTACCATCACGATTTTGTCATGCTATAAAAATCCTGCAGGAATGCAAAATTGACTGGCCTGATGAACACAGGATGGCCTGGCAGTGATAGTTGCTCCTTTCCATCGCTCGTTGTGTTGACTTCATCATGTCCATTTTGTGATGTTTTTCACTGTTGAATCATATTGCAAGTGCGCGTGCATTTGCAATATGGTTCAATTGGCATTTACCATATGAAATTTGACATGCTCAAAAATGCAAAATTGACTGGCCTGATGAACACAGGATGGTCGAGCAGTGATAGTTGTACCTTTCCATCACTCGTTGTGTTGATTTCATCATGTCCATTTGTTTATGTTTTCTCACTTTTGCAAAGTCACTGTGCATTTGCAATATGGTTCAATGGGCAGGTACCATCACGAATTTGTCATGTTATAAAAATCCTGCAGGAATGTGAAATTGACTGGCCCGATGAACTCGGGATGGCTGGGCAGTGATTCTGGTTCATCTCAATGGCTCGTTAGGGTTGATTTCAGAATGTCACTTTTGGTGATGGTACCTCACTGTTTAAACATATTGCAAATGGACAAGAGTCACCAGCAAGTCACCGTCCATCAGTCAATTAGATATCATTCTGACACCAAACTGATACAAATTGACACTAACCCCACTTTTTCCAACTTGTTTAGTAGCCAACTATCACATACTTCAGAGCTGGCCCAAAATTCACAACGCCTTCGGTTCAAACCATAAAAAAAACATAAAACACATAGTTACGTTCTAGCTGCGGGTTCATTTCTTATGTTACGTGTAGGCCTAGCTGAGACGACCCCGAATCCCAAGTTTCGGCTCGATCGGTCATTTGGTGTCCGAGCAAAACCCTAATTGGTGCTGAAAATAAACTTTTTTCTATGACTTGCTACGGGGTCCTTGAAAGAGCTATCGGACCGAAACGTTGGGGTCTGTCTATATGGACCGAGACGGTCGCAATGCACCTAGTCTTGTGTCTCTGAGACATTTCTAAATGTCGCCATTTTCGTAATGGTCCAAATGAATTGAAGTCATTGCAAATGTATGAAGCTGTTTCTCAGTCCGAGAACCGTCTAGAGCCACGTAACTCACCACGCACTATCGACCTGAGGTCTAGAACAGGATTCTAAAGTTTCGGAACTCTAGGTCTGACGGTTCTTTAAAAGTTCCAACAAGGTTAACTAATGCAGGCAGTGTATGTCTCTACGCACCCCAATGGGTCCCTCCTTCCAAGCTGTGTGTGTGTGTGATTTAGTTTTCCTTTGAAATTTTTCTCATGGTCGCTGCGCTTAGACCGAGCGAGCTACGGTCAAGCGGGATATCTCGTTGAACTCGGCACGGCCTAGAGATTATGGTAATGCCATTGACTGCTCTCTGTGTCTTTAAGAACCGCACTTTTTAACTCCATCCTTGCTGTGTGTGCGTGTGAGAGCTTTTCTTTGACATCTATTGGGAGAAATGACTGATTTACAGTTTAGGAGGGTTAACTAGTCACACATATGAAGTTTTGGAGAGATATGACTTTTCTAACCCTTCAAAACAGACAGTGTGACCCAATTAAAGGCACTTCCGGTTGGCACAGGAAGCTATAAGTAAACACATGTCTTGATTGACATAGCCACTTACAGAATCCTGAGTTTTAAGTCTTTAAGTTAACAATTGACTGATCTACACAGGGTTGAATGCACTATGTCTATCAAACTGCAGGCAGTGTATGGATCAACACTGATAAGGTGATTTCAACCACTTCCGGTTGCTTCAGGAAGCTTAGAATTGGCACAGGTAGACCTCATAGTGGTCTGATGGACTGTCATAGAAGACAGGTTCATAAGGCATTCATAACCCACATAGGCTTCAGGTTGAATTTAGAAGTGCAGGCAATGTATTCCTATGGGGAGAGAAGTCAATGCAAACTCTTTGATGTAAACACCTTCTTTTAACTGTTAAGGGTTAATGCCACACGGTCAAGGTTAGGCTTTTTTGTGTTGATTTCAGAATGCCATTTTGGTGATGGTCCCTCTCCGTTTAAACATATTGCTAATGTACAAAAGTCAACTAGCAAGTCAGTGTCCATCAGTCAATTAGATGTCATTCTGACACCAAACTGATACCAATTGACACCAAACCCACTTTTTCCAACTCATTTAGAAGCCAACTATCACATATGTCAGAACAGGCCCATAATTCACAGCGCCTTTAGTTTAAAACATAATAAAAACGTAAAACACATAGTTACGTTCTAGCTGCGGGTCCAGGTCGGACATTATGTGAATAGGCATTGCAAATGTACGAGGGTTATTTCCTATGTGAGGGCGACCCCGAATCCCGAGATTCGGCTCGATAGGTCCTTCGGTGCCCGAGTAAAACCCTAATTGGTGCTGAAAATCCACTTTTTTCCATGCCTTGCTATTGGGTCCTTGAATGAGCTATCGGACAGAAACGTTGGGGTCCGTCTCTATGGGCTGAGCCGGTTTCAATGCACCTAGTCTTGTGTCTCTGAGACATTTCTAAATGTCGCCATTTTCGTAATGGTCAAAATGAATTGAAGGCATTGCAAATGTACGAGGCTATTTCTCGGTCCGAGAACCTTCTAGAGCCACCTAACTCACCACGCACTATCGACCCGAGGTCTAGAACAGGTTTCTAAAGTTTCGGAACTCTAGGTCTGACGGTTCTTTTTTAGCTCAAACAAAGCTAACTATTGGAGGCACTGTCTGTCTCTACAAACCCCAATACGTCCCTCCTTCCAAGTTGTGTGTCTGTGTGATTTAGTTTTCCTTTGAAATTTTATGGGAAAAATGACTGATTTACAGTTCATGGGGGTTGCCTAATCACACATATGAAGTTTTGGACAGATCTGACTTTTTTAACCCCTCGAAACAGCCCCCGAGACACCAATTATGGCACTTCCGGTTGGCACAGGATGCTATAAGTAAACCCATGTCTTGATTGACATAGAAACTTACAGAATCCTGAGTTTTAAGTCTTTAAGTTAAGAATTGACTGATCTACGATCTACACAGTGTTGAATGCAGTAATTTTCACCTTTGAAGGTTATGTAAATCAAAACTCCTTTTGGGTCAATTTAACCACTTCCGGTTGCTCCAGGAAGCTTAGAATCGACACAGGTAGACCTCATAGTGGTCTGATGGACTGTCATAGAAGACAGGTTAATTAGGCATTCATAACCCACATAGGCTTTAGGTTGAATTTAGAGGTGCAGGCAATGTATTCCTATGGGGAGAGAAGTCAATGCAAACTGTTTTGATGTAAACACCTTCTTTTAACTGTTAAGGGTTAATGCCACATGGTCAAGGTTAGGCTTGCACGGATCAGGAGGACCTTAGGAACGTACCTAAGGTCGAATTGTACTTCTCACCCTAACAGTTCTCTCACTGTCACCCAAAACAAATGACATTTAGGGCTAGGCTTAATTTTGGGCCTATTTTTTCTCATGGTCACTGTGCTTAGACCGAGCGAGCTACGGTCAAGCGGGGCATCTTGTTGAACTCGGCACGGCCTAGAGAATATGGAAATGCCATTGTAGGCTTTGTGTGTCTTTAAGCACCGCACTTTGTCACTCCATCCTTGCTGTGTGTGTGTTTCTGTGTGTGTGTGTGTGTGAGAGAGAGCTTTTCTTTGACATCTGTTGGGAGAAATGACTGACTTACAGTTTATGGGGGTTGCCTAATCACACATATGAAGTTTTGAAAAGATCTGACCTTTTTAACCCTTGGAAACTGCCACTGTGACACCATTTAAGGCACTTCCGGTTGGCACAGGAAGCTATAAATAAACTCATATCATGATTTGGGTATGCCTTTACAGAATCCTGAGTTTGAAGTCTTTACGTTAAGAACTGAGTTATTTACGGAGGGTTTAGCGAGTGTGTGTTATTTCAGAAAATCATAGAAAATCACAGAAATCTCGCAGAACTCCGCAGCACACTTTAAAAAGATTCGTAAGAACACCCTGCAACTGGATCTGTAACCGTTGAAAAAAAAACACCTATCCGATAACATCACCAACGTGTCGTTGTACGATTTCTCTTAAATGACGATAGATAAATGGCTTGTTCTTTTTTTATTGACACTGGAGGCTCCTTGACTTTGACGTGAAGTGGAAAAATAATTTCTCTATTTTCATTTTGGACCTTTAATCCCAGATAAATGGCCATAATTCAAAAACCGTTGAGGCCTAGACGCCATCTTGTTCGGGGCCAACTGCCCATTATGCCGCCCCTACGCTCACCGAGTTTCGGCTTCTAAATATTTTCAGTTTTCGAGATAAGGCCCCGTCGTGAATAGTGATGTTTTGTCCAATAGCAATATGATTGCTTATGCCCTCTTGTGGGAATTTCCGGGACAGCGGAAAAATGACCTAAATCTTATTATTTTTGTAAAACGGAAACCGAATGTTAGACAAAGTTCATTTGATGACTTCCTGGTAGGTCCGGCACTGCCGCTCGGCCCGACGCCGTCCGCGAATTTTACAAACGATTTCGGACGTCTAGTAAGGGACCGTACATTTGCAATATGGACTTTCTCACTAACCATACAGGTACTGCCGAAATCTTCCCTTAAGGTATGATAGGGATCACTCTGTAAATGTATTAAGCTGATAGAGGATCACTTTTGGCCAGTCAGAAGAAGTCTAACTATATACTCTGTCACAGGAGGGCTGCGCACCCCCTCTTCTGGACGTTCTGTCTAACCACATCCGACTTGTCCCTAACTTGGTTCTATCCTCACACAGAATTGTATTACAACATCTTTCTCATTCATTCGTTCAATTCCATTCATTCATTCAATACTTTTGTTTTTACCTAAAAACAAACCAGTCTCTCCATCTGGACTTAATTCACTTCCCACAACATAAGTCTAATTTGACCGGATGACAAGCATTCTCTAAAAACAAAACAGTCTATTACCTAACTTAATTCACTTCCTCAACATAAGCTGGTATTATCCTATATGGTTTTTCACTCATACCCCTCATTTTTTTACCTAAAAAACGACCTATAGTTTTATCCCCTAGTTTAATTCACTTCCTCTACATAAACAGGTATTATCCTATAGGATTTTTACGACATGACAAGACTACTGTCTAATCGGATCAGCTTGTCTTCATATCCTATTCATCCACCCCGTATTGATCTTTATTCTACGTTAGAGCAATATCGTGGCGCGACCTACTGATTTATAAACCCCCGTTTAGCCAGACGGAGCGTTTTATATTCGCAGGATTTCCTTTTTCAGTTGAACGTCGCACAATCAGGCTGGCGTTCTTCCTGTGTTTTAAATATTCGTCCGTTTCAGACCTCTTTCATAGAGCGGTAGCCACGAATATTTCCCTATCTACTTATCAAAAAAGTAGCCTACCCATACAGACCTTCTGGTAAATATTTTGAAGCGGTATCGCAGGATTTCCTTTTTCAGATGAACGTCGCACAATCAGACTAACGTTCTAAAATATTCACGTTCTTTCTGTATTCTAAATATTCACCCGTAACAGACCTTCATTTCAAAACGGTAGCCATGTGTATCTATTTACTAAATACCCATCTGTACAGACCTTTTCCTTGAAGCGGTAGCCATGAATATTTTATCTATCTTACTACTTATCTATTTTCTAAACATATAAACAGACGGCTGTAGCCCTGTGCCTGATTTCAACCACTCTGCCAGAGAGCGCTAAACACTCAGCTCACACAACAGTCCCCTGCGAATGACTAAACGAGGGGGGCCGTCCGAATCACGCACCCTACACCAGCGAAGTTCACAGCCCCCGCTTATTTATTTACCAAACATGCATATTCATTATACAATTCCCAAGCTTACACACATGCATGCAATTCATTGAATTCAAAAAGTTATTTCGTTTCTATAGTTTTTAGGAAATTTGAGAGAGAGAGACCTACTTTACGCTCCTCTTGCTGAGGCAGGATCTCCGAAACAATCTATGCAAACATAACTACAGTAAGTTCTTTGCTTACCTAGTCATAGTTAGGCGGCCACCAGTGTTTGCCAGATCGTTCAAAAGACCCCGCCATCAGACAGAACCGGTCTCTCATCACTCCTGGCAAGCTCGCCAAAATCTGTAGTGGCCAATCGATTCAAACATGACACGACCAGGAACTTTGAATTCAATGATAGACTTTTAATACACCCCCGTATCAGAAGCCGGAGAGCCCCGCAGGACCCACACCTTTTCCAGAGCCCTGGCTCCAGTATTTATCCACATATTGCATATGAGCCCATCCCATATGTAAATTACGTTACATCCCAATCTTTACGTCCTGCTTGTTCAGCCCAGTAACGCCCACATCTGCTTTCGGCCAGATTATATGATGTCAAGACCCTTCCTTTGACATAAAGATAATATACATCCCCCCTTCCTGTGGCCTGTGCCCAGACCCTGTAATTAACCCTATGTGTCCCTCTGCATGTGTCTTTCATCTCCTTTCGCTTTAGGGTGTTCAGCTGCCCTGTGATTGATGTCTGTAATCCATCAGTTGGTCATTTAGCTGACCCCCTCCTTTTTCTATCCCTTTGTTCCTTGTATGCCCAGCTGGTCTTAAGCGTCTATGTGTCTGCATTTTTAGTCTCCCCTACCTCCATGGCCTTTAACTGCTTCCTGCCCTATACAATAGAAAATGCATTTTACCAGAACAGGGAACGAACCCATGTGTACCTTTTCTCTTTTGTTATCAAATCATGTATATAATTCTCCCACATAACCAATGTCACCCACACTTTCAGAGGAGCAGCGTAGCACACACCATTGAGGCCCACAAACAAAGCTGTGGATAGTTTCATTGAAGCCAGTGCATAAAGAAAGAACAAATACAAATCTAAAACCCGGGATCGAACCAGGGACCTTTAGATCTTCAGTCTAGCGCTCTCCCAACTGAGCTATTTCGGAAAGTCACTCAACTTCTTCTGTGGCACCCTTCACAATTCACATGCATGTGACTCACAATTTTGACACTCAAAATGTACATCATAGCCAGTACGGGGATTGAACCCATGACCTTGGCATTATTAGCACCACACTCTAACCAATTGAGCTAATCAGCCATTTGTTATTTTGCTCAATTGTTGAAATACACTGAGCCTCTGCAAGTGCTGAGAGCAGCGTATCACACACTCTAACCAACTGAGCTAACCGGCCGCTGGCTACAGAGCACAATTGTTGAGATGCACCGAGCCTCTGCAAGTGCTGGAGCGCAAACTAACAAGTCAACCAACAGCATAGCCTGACAAGACTGGACACTCTTGGTTGCTCCTTGTGGCAATTCCAAACAGCTGGGGGATTTGATCAATTGGTATTGTGTTTGCTTAGCATGCTATAGGTAGTGGGATCGATGCCCGCATTCCCCAAAAACACATTTTTTTGTGGATCCAAGAAAGCTGCAGTTCACACTTCATGCAGCCTTGTCTTACGACAACCTACTGTCATGTAGCAATGACAAGCAACTTTAATGTAACACTGATGTCAAAATGTCAGATGAAAAAGCAAGACATTACTTACTTTCAGAGGAGCAGCGTAGCACACACCATTGAGGCCCACAAACAAAGCTGTGGATAGTTTCCTTGAAGCCAGAGCATAAAGAAAGAACAAATACAAATGCTAAAAACCGGGATCGAACCAGGGACCTTTAGATCTTCAGTCTAGCGCTCTCCCAACTGAGCTATTTCGGAAAATCACTGAAATTCTTCTGTGGCACCCTTGACAATTCACATGCATGTGACTCATAATTTTGACACTCAAAATGTACATAATAGCCAGTATGGGTATCGAACCCATGACCTTGGCGTTATTAGCAACACACTCTAACAAACTGAGCTAACCGGCAATTTGCTATTTTGCTCAATTGTTGAAATGCACCGAGCCTCTGCAAGTGCTGGCACGTCAACAAACAAGTCCACCAACAGCATAGCCTGACAAGACTGGACCCTCTTGGTTGCTTCTTGGGGAAATTCCAAACAGCTGGGAATTAGCTCAAATGCTTTGCACGCGTGAGGTAGTGGGATCGATGCCCACATCCTCCAAAAGCACATTGTTTTATGGATCCAAGAAAACTCCAGTTCACACTTCATGCAGCCTTGTCTTACGACAACCTACTGTCATGTAAACAATGACAAGAAACTGTCATGTAACAATGACAAGAAACTCTCATTTAACACTGATGTCACAATGTCAGATGAAAAAGCAAGACATTACTTACTTTCAGAGGAGCAGCGTAGCACACACCATTGAGGCCCACAAACAAAGCTGTGGAAAGTTTCCTTGAAGCCAGAGCATAAAGAAAGAACAAACACAGATGCCGAAACCCGGGATCGAACAAGGGACCTTTAAATCTTCAGTCTAACACTCTCCCAACTGAGCTATTCCAGCAATTCCCTCATCATAATTCTGTGGCACCCTTGACAATTCACATGCATGTGACTCATAATTTTGACACTAAAAATGTACATCATAGCCAGTACGGGGATCGATCCCATGACCTTGGCGTTATTAGCACCACACTCTACCCAACTGAGCTAACCGGCCACTTGCTATTTTGCTCAATTGTTAAAATGCACCGAGCCTCTGCAAGTGTTGGCACGTAAACTAACAAGTCCACCAACAGCATAGCCTGACAAGACTGGACCCTCTTGGTTGCTTCTTGCGGAAATTCCAAACGGCTGGGGAATTAGCTCAAATGCTTTGCACGCGTGAGGTAGTGGGATCGCTGCCCACATTCTCCAAATGAACATTGTGTCATGGATCCAAGAAAACTCCAGTTCACACTTCATGCAGCCTTGTCTTACGACAACCTACTGTCATGTAACAATGACAAGCAACTCTCATGTAACACTGATGTCACAATGTCAGATGAAAAATAAAGACATGACTTACTTTCAGAGAGCAGGGTATCACACACTCTAACCAACTGAGATGCACCGAGCCTCTGCAAGTGCTGGAGCGCAAACTAACAAGTCCACCAACAACATAGCCTGACAAGACTGGACACTCTTGGTCGCTCCTTGTGGCAATTCCAAACAGCTGGGGAATTTGATCAATTGGTATTGTGTTTGCTTAGCATGCTATAGGTAGTGGGATCGACGCCCGCATTCCCCAAAAACACATTTTTTTGTGGATCCAAGAAAGCTGCAGTTCACACTTCATGCAGCCTTGTCTTACGACAACCTACTGTCATGTAGCAATGACAAGCAACTTTAATGTAACACTGATGTCAAAATGTCAGATGAAAAAGCAAGACATTACTTACTTTTTATAGGAGCAGCGTAGCACACACCATTGAGGCCCACAAACAAAGCTGTGGAAAGTTTCCTTGAAGCCAGAGCATAAAGAAAGAAGAAATACAGATGCCGAAACCCAGAATTGAGCCAGGGACCTTTAGATCTTTGGTCTAACGCTCTCCCAACTGAGCTATTTCAGCAATTCACTCAAATTGATTCCGTGGCACCCTTGACAATTCACATGCATGTGACTCATAATATTGACACTCAATATGTACATAATAGCCAGTACGGGGATCGAACCCATGACATGAGCTCCGTAAACTAAATGGCGTTATTAAATAGTAAAATACTAAAAGAAAATAACAAACTGAGCTAACCGGCAATTTGCTGATTAATTGCTAAAAACACAATTGTTGAAAATGAGAAAGAGCCTCTGCAAATAGTAAATAGAGTGTATAATGCGATGGGAAAATAAATAGTGGCATGGAAACAAATGGACTCTCACCAATATAGCATGTAGCCTGACAAGACTGGACCCAATTCAATTTGGATTGCTTCTATAATTTAAATTACCCGGTAAACAGGATAAATAAAATAATGAATTTGAACACTCACATAAAAATGCTTTAATTTACCAGCGTGAGGTAGTGGGAAAATTAGTGTAAGATGCCCAATCCTCAAAAGCACATTGTTTTCTATGGAGTTTTCCAAGAAAAGTCCAGTTCAAACTGGTCATGCAGCCTTTATATGTGATGAAATACTTACTAGATCACGTTTTACCTAAACTTCTAGTAAGGTACATGTAATGTACAAATAGCCCCACTTGGAGTCGTTTTGTATTAAAATGGTGGTTTCATGGCGATTGAATGCGTGGAGGAAGTTAGTGTTAAAATGGAGAATAAACGTATATGAAGGATTGCAGAACGTGGTGAAGGTGGTTGAAAGAAGAGCAAATTGTAGTGTATGGGTGTTTCAATTTCTGACAGATGGCCGAGCAGGGAGGAATTGTACTTCTGTGCATGGCTGGAGCTTTTATTGCATGATGGGAAAAGTGAGGGGATTTTTAGCAGCTGTGTGATAATGTTGGCTTGCTGAGATGGCAAAATGTTAAGACATGTACATTTCTTTTCAGAAGAAAAGGGGTTACATTTTCAATGGTTTTTTCAATTCAGTTTTAGACTGGGTATGCAGAAGGATGGAAGTGCTTTTGAAAGTGTGGTTAAGATGTTTCTAAAGCTGCCCTGAATTTAAGAAAGTTTCTCGTGAAGACTGATCAACTTCAAGAAATTGTTGGAACAGGTGGGATTTAATTATAAAATGATTGAGCAATACCAGTCTCTATTCAAAGTGTACCATTACTTTGAAATTCCATTTATATCATTGGGAAAAGGATGAAGAGTTGTAATCTTGAATTGACTAGTTATTTAAATAAGTTTATTTTTATTTAACATGGGGTTATAGGAGAAAATATCAGTTCCCTGGGGTTATGGTCTTTGGGTAAATACAAAGTGTGCTTTGTTCTTTCTGCATATAAAATATAAAATGGAAAAATATGTTAACAAGGGATAACAGTTATGTCAAATAGTTAATTGAGGTAGGATTCTCTGCAAGGGTTATGTTGATAACTACATAATCTGTAGTTCATCTGAGAGATTGCCAGTAGAATAAGGGAGTTATAATGGATAATCACAACAAGTGCGTGTGAAACTTTACTCCACCCTACTGGCTGAATTAGTGAAGGACAACTGTGTCTGAGGACCTGTGAACTGTATCTGGAATGAGATGTGTCTGGGAGAAGAAAGACTAAAGGGGATTGGGGTAATGACCTTTTAGTATCAGGCCACTTATGACAGAAAAGCAGAGGCAAGGGGACGCATGACAAAATAGATGTTACTGGTACTAAAAGTTTTTAGTATAAAGTTAATTATTAAAGGGATGATGAACTAAATTGAATAGGTAAAATTTGAGTTAAAGTAAACACTAAGGACTGTTATCCTGAATATTGGATTGGACAATTTATAAACAACATTTAGTTATGTTTTGAATATGGGAAAACTCTGGAAACTAATCCTGAGACAGGTTGGTTGACAGAACTTGCAGAATATTAGAATAAGGGTTTTTGTTTCTTTTATTTTACAATATCATTGTAAATGGAGTGATACATTGGAATGACATAAGTAATTGAATAAAAAGTATAGTCTGTTGTGTGATAACACCCAAGGATGAAGAAGACATTACAAATAGTGGTAATTTATTGCAAATATGCAGTTATTATAATTTACTTTACTATTTTTCTTGTTTGGTAAATTTATTTCTGTTTTGAGGAAAATAAGAGTCTGAGGGGAGACTGATATAAACTGACTAAAAATGATTTGAGAATGTTTAAGTATGTATCAAACTATGGAAGGAAATTAGGAGTAGTGACGTATGTGTTATGGGTTAGAAAAACTGTAACTACATTGGGGATTCATATGAAGGTTATGATAACAAGGGGGGTGTTATTTCTAGAAACAATGTGTATTGATAGACAAGATAATTGACAGTTGGTCTTGTAAAGATATAAGGACAATTCTGAAATTAAATAGAGCATTACACATACCTAGATTATGGTAAAAGTAATGAGTAGGGACATTTTGAAGAAGCTTAGGACTTAGTTTTGTTAGGATTGGATATTCTTTCAACTGGAAGACACTTGACTGATTACATGATATTATTACAGCAGTTGCTGTAGGGACCATAATTTGGCTATCATTATGTATAACTATATCAATGGCAGGAGGCAAGGTATTTGAGACAGAATGTTTACATAACAGAATGTTTACATAAGGCTGTTATTTAAGAAAGTCTGTTGTCAGGAAATAACCCATGTGTTAGTTGTGTATGTTCCCAGGAAAAAAGCACAGTAAGATGCCAGATGGAACGGCATGGGCTGAATTCTGGAGACTGAGTGTACATCAAGATACACCAGGCTGGGGATATACTTCTTACAGTACCTGCAGTGGTAAAGATCGTCATGTCTCTCTTTGATGGGTGCATAAGTTTCACAAGAAGTAAGATCCAGCTGAATAATGGGTGAGCTTGAAAACACCATGACAGAGGACGTGAAACAAAACAAAAGAGAGAAAAATTCACTGTAGACATACTGGGCTGAGGTTGGGGGTTATTTGTTTTATTTGATAATGTATCATGTGAATAAGGATAGATATTAGGGTAATTGTATCTAAACCACATGTTGAAGGCTCGATGTGGAATCCCATTCAGTGTTGAATTAGTTCAAGAAGAAATAATGTTGATTAAGGTTATGCATATGCTTATCAGTTGATATAGAGCAAATAGGGAACTAAGTTTTAAAAAAAAATGACATGATTTGGGAACACCTCTCAGAACCTGTGGCCGAAAGGGGAAGACTGGATAAAAGCATGAGGAAGCTAATTAGGGCCTCTATTTTTGTGGAGTCCAGCAGAAACACATCCTGGAAGCATAGAGTCAGGTGAAGAGAGAGTGGGAATTGTCATGGTCTTAGATTTCAGTATTTATGAATACAGTCATGCATAACACATAACATTGTCAATACTGTTATGTTGTGTCTTTTGTTTTCTAAGTCTTTTGTTTAGGAAACCAGATGGAGAAGGGTTCTCCAGCTTCAGTTGGAATGTCAGTTTGTGTGATGAGTGATGGAAGTAAGAGAATGTATGGTGTAATCATAGAACAGAGGCCATAAGTCTTTAAGATGAATGCCCCACAGAAAGAAGGCAGAAACCTGAACCAGGACGAGAGGTTCCACATCGGATGATCCAAGGGACCAGAAGGACCTCTCTCAGTGATACCAGGAGATCCAGTCTACATCCGAGTGTTCCGGAGGAAGTGGGATCAGCCGAGTCCCGACGGAGAGAAGGACACACAGAGATGGGGACACAGAGGATGCTGATTCACCAGAGAGGACCCTTAGCAAAGAATTAAGAAATGGCAGACCAGATAAGCATCAGCTGAAGAAGCATCAGGGGGAAAATAGACTGAAAAGTAAAGAGACAAACGACCAAAGTCTCCTCAAGTATGGCCAGAAAGCCCAGAAGTGGGGGGGGTAACATGTCTGACTGATGATATACCTGTTGGGGCAGACCTCCTTGACAGAAGCCCTCTACAGTGGGACCCTGAGGTATCGCCAAAGAATGGGAACATCTCTTCCCTGAAATGGATGCCTTCCCAGATGGAAGCCAGGTTCGGCCTGAGGAGGGAACAACAGGAAGAAAGCGGAGGAGAAGCACCAACCAAGAGCAGAGGAGAAATCTGCAAGGAAGAACAGAAATCAAAAGAAATGGGGATTTCCCTACAATTGACTTTTCAGCTCTTACCTGTTTCCATACTTTTGGAATTAGGACCACGAAAGAACAGTGACAATGACAGAGTAAGAGCAACTGAGGACAATATCAATCAAGATAAATGATAAAAGCAGGAAGAGAAGAGAGGAACCTGTCGAACGAGGTAAAAGACAGGTTGTTGATGGGTTTAAGTTTCATGTTCCACCACAATTCTAACAGAACAGGGAACAGAGGACAGGTTATGTATGGAAGAAGAAACCTGTACCGGAGGGCCACTCTGTGGATGGAAGCATCATATAACAAAGGGAGAAGTTTTGGGGACCCCAAAGGATGGACCTGAGATTAACCAAATGTGTGGAAGGCTGGGAGTTTATCATGAACAAGATAACACCAGCAGAAGGTGAAGAATTTGAAATTGAAATAACAAGAAAAGGACTGAGTGAAGGAAACAGTTAAAATATGTTGAATTGGGTCCCTGTGCCAGCACCTGAACAAAAACAGCTGGTGACAACCACTGCATTACCACTGAGATGACACCAACTGGCAGACCACGGCAATCACAAAGACACCTGACACATCAGAGCCAAAGGATTCTTTAATGAGATTTGGAATTATTTTCAAACTCAAATGATCTTCTCATGACAAGAACATTGCCAAGATGACAGATATAGATGTATCAGACTCAGAATTGTTCAAAGACAAAGAAGAGGTGAAAAATGAATGGTACAAATGGGCTAAGTATACAGAAAAGCACAGAATGGACAATTGTATATGTGTAGAAATCACCTTTGTCAGTCTAAATGAACCAAACTGATCAATTCATTGTACAGGAAAGTATTCTATTCCTTTGTGTGACATAGAATGTAGGATTGCCCATGGGAGCACTAGAGGAAGAACCATGTTGAACGTGACTCTTGGGAGACAAGGATTGTGCTGATTATAACATTAAAACAATTAAATGGACCTTTGAGACAAGTACTGTGATTAAAGGAATATATGAATGTTTTTACAGCCATGATGGTATTGATGAATACACTGTAGAATGTGATACTATTTGGGTAATAGGGGTTCGTAGAAATACAGATAAAGGGTTGGTGGTCCAGAATTACAATAACTCAGGGCGCCATCTCTTGATGCAAAAATCAGGCCACAGGTATTGGGATAGTTTCTGGATGTGTGGAAATAACTGTTGAATGTACTGCCAGATGGATGGATGGGTCTTTGTACATTAGAGCAATTCAACAGGTAACCATTATTAAATCTGATGACTGGTTAATTCTAGAGTTAAGATGTATGAGAAAGATGCTGGGCCTTGATGCAATTGGACAGCCTAGAGGGGTGCAGGGAGTTCAAGGCAAGAGATGAAGTTAAATCTGGATTTGAACTATATTTTTGTGGATAACACCAAATAAGAACTTGGAGGGATTAATTATATATACTATAACCAACAGGATTCATTAACTATACTGACTGAACGGCGTAACAGGTACAGGCTACCAGTAAAATGTCTTGGCAAAATAGACAGGCTCTCAATTGGAGAGAAGGGTGGAGTGTGTTCTGTTTGGGGATGATTGTTGCACCTTTTCTCAATAACACTGCGCCTAATGGATCCTTTGCAATCGCTCTAAACTTAAAGGGTTACGAGCAGAGGTTAAGGCAAATGCTGGGGTTGACTCTCATGTTTGGGATTGTTGGATTAGCATTGGGGAAATGGGGAGCTATGGTTGCTTTGAATTATGCTGGGTGGGGATTGTTGGCTCTGGGTATTGTATTTTGTTGTGTTGTCCCTGGGTGAAATCACTTGTGATCCAGACAACCAGATGTTTGTGAGTAGCTGACCCTCCGTGATTTAAATCAACCAACACCATAGCTGACAAGACTGGACCCCTTGGTTGCCCCCTTGGTAATCCAAACTGCTGGGGAATGGAGTCAAATGCTCATGGGTTGGGATCATGCCTGACATTCCCAAAAACAGTCAACTTTTTTCATTCTGTAGTAAATGCAGAGGTGCTATGTAAGCTACTTTTGTTTACAGCCTTGTGTTTTGTATGTTTTGTTGAATGTTTTTATGGGTATATCCTGGTTTCTTTTAATTAAAAGTTAGTTTTGCCTTCTGAATATTAGTTGAATTCAAAAACATGTAGTAACAGTGGGATGTCCTTTAATTTGACCATGTCCTTAAAATTGCATTTTGTTGGAGAGGTTCTGAGGGGAGGATCAATGCTTAAATTTAGAATGATGTTGTGTAATTTTATTTGAATTGTTTTTTCATTTTCATAACTGAGAAACCAGTTTAGGCAAGGCTGTGCTTATGTTAGCATGCTTTCTTTTATTGTTTGTTTCTAACTAGATCTTTTACTCTTATGAAATACAAGAGATGTTTTGGCGAAGCTTGATTTTTGTTAGTCAACTGTTGATACATGTGCCCATATCTGCATTTGTGGTAGAATTATATACATGATTTGATAACAAAAGAGAAAAGGTAAAGTTACCATTCCTTGTTCTGGTAAAATGCATTTTTCTATTGTATAGCAGATTCAACCTCTTTTGATCCTTGTGGCCCAGCTGATCTGCCTATGTCTGCATTTTTAGTCTCACCTCCATGGCCTTTAACTGCTTCCTGCCTATACAATAGAAAATGCATTTTACCAGAACAGGGAACGAACCCATGTGTACCTTTTTCTCATCAAATCATGTAAGCTCCCACAAACAATGTCACCCCACTTTCAGACCAGCAGCGAGCCACACCGAGGCCCAAAGCTGTGGATAGTTTCCTTGAAGCCAGAGCATATGTACAAATGAAAACCCGATCGAACCAGGGACCTTTAGATCTTCAGTCTAACGCTCTCCCAACTGAGCTATTTCAGCAATCACTAAAATTGTGGCACCCTTGACAATTCACATGCATGTGACTCATAATTTTGACACTCAAAATGTACATAAGAGCCAGTATGGGGATCGAACCCATGACCTTGGCGTTATTAGCACCACACTCTAACCAACTGAGCTAACCGGCCACTTGCTTTTTGCTCAATTGTTAAATGCACCGAGCCTCTGCAAGTGTTGGCACCTAAACTAACAAATCAACCAACAGCATAGCCTGACAAGACTGGACCCTCTTGGTTGCTTCTTCAGTTCCAAACGGCTGGGGAATTAGCTCAAATGCTTTGCATGCGTGAGGTAGTGGGATCGATGCCCCACATTCTCCAAATGAACATTGTGTTATGGATCCAAGAAAACTCCAGTTCAAATCAGCCTTGTTTAAGACAACCTACTGTCATGTAACAATGACAAGCAACTCTCAAGACTGATGTCAAAAGATGAAAAATGACATGACTTACTTTCAGAGAAAAGGGTTATTTTGGCTCAAATGCACAATTGTTGAGATGACCTCTGCAAGTGCTGGAGCGCAAACTAACAAGTCCACCAACAACATAGCCTGACAAGACTGGACACTCTTGGTTGCTCATGGCAATTCAAACAGCTGGGGAATTTGATCAATTGGTATTGTGTTTGCTTAGCATGCTATAGGTAGTGGGATCGATGCCCGCATTCCCCAAAAACACATTTTTTGTGGATCCAAGAAAGCTGCAGTTCACACTTCATGCAGCCTTGTCTTAGGACAACCTACTGTCATGTAACAATGACAAGCAACTTTAATGTAACACTGATGTCAAAATGTCAGATGAAAAAGCAAGACATTACTTACTTTTTAGGTGAGCCGTAGCACACACCATTGAGGCCCACAAACAAAGCTGTGGAAAGTTTCCTTGAAGCCAGAGCATAAAGAAAGAACAAATACAAATGCCTATCAATCGGGGACCTTCAGATCTTCAGTCTAACGCTCTCCCAACTGAGCTATTTCAGCAATTCACTCAAATTGATTCCGTGGCACCCTTGACAATTCACATGCATGTGACTCATAATATTGACGCTCAATATGTACATAATAGCCAGTACGGGGATCGAACCCATGACCTCGGCGTTATTAGCACCACACTCTAAACAACTGAGCTAACCGGCCACTATCTATTGGGCGCAATTTTTGAGATGCACCGAGCCTCTGCAAGTGTGGTAGAATTATATACATGATTTGATAACAAAAGAGAAAAGGTACAGTTATGGGTTCATTCCTTGTTCTGGTAAAATGCATTTTTATTGTCTAGGGCAGGAAGAAGTTAAAGGCCATAGGGGACACTGAGAATGTAGACACATAGACGCTTAGGCCAGCTGGGCATACAAGGAACAAAGGGATAGAAAAAGGAGGGGGTCAGCTAAATGACAAACTGATCGATTGCAGGCATAGGTCACTTCACTGGGGAAACACAAGTCTGTTTGTCTTTGGACAAACCATATGAACAGATGGGAACCCTAAAGCTAAATGAGATGAAAGACACATACAATAGGGACACAGGGTTAATTACAGGGTCTGAGCACAGGCCACAGGAAGGGGGGTGTATATTATCTTTAGGTCAAAGGAAGGGTCTTGACATCATATAATCTGACTGGAAGCAGATGTGGGGGTTATTGAGCTGAACAAGCAGGGCGCACAGATTGGAATGTAACGTAATTTACATATGGGATGGGCTCATATGTGGATAAATACTGGGGCCAGGGCTCTGGAAAAGGGGGTGTGTTCTGTGGGTCCCTTTTGGTCCTGCGGAGCTCTCCGGCTTTCTGAAAGGGTGTATTAAAAGTCTATCATTGAATTCAAAAGTTCTCTGGTCGTGTCATGTTTTTGAACTGATTGGACACTACACAAATGCTGGCGCCTAAAAACAAATCAACCAACACCATAGCCTGACAAGTTGGACCCTCTTGGTTGCTTCTTGTCTTCCAAACGGCTGGGGAATTAGCTCAAATGCTTTGCATGCGTGAGGTAGTGGGATCGATGCCTGCATTCTCCAAAAGCACATTGTTTTATTGATTCCCGGCCAATGCAGAGCATGAGAAATTCATTTGTTTTAGGGGCTGGATGTCATTTCAAGTGTATTACATTTGAATCATTATCGTTGTTCGTGGCAGTTAGAATTGCTCCTACATTCTTCAGTTTATCTAAAATAATAAATGTTGTGCGACGTTGAACCAACAAGTGCATATCAAAATAGATTTGCAGTCCATCGCCAAAACCATTCAGCCATCCTTGTCCTGCGCCCAAGAGGTGATAGTTGGCGTTCCGACCAGTGGTCCAAGATCTGCCTGTCTGAGCTTGTTCAAGGATCTGCAAAAGGGCTCATCCGGGATTTGAACCCGGGACCTCTCGCACCCTAAGCGAGAATCATACCCCTAGACCAACGAGCCTTCCGCCCAAAGTCTTTTTCTTTCTTCCTGCAGCAATGTCAGTGAAGATATCGATTGACGTGTCCACGGTGCTTGGAACGATTGAACATCATGTGAGTGTTTTGTGCTTTACTTGTGAGCATGACAGTCTTCCAAACTCTTGACCATGCTTCAGTTCAAATCTTCTGTAGTTCATCTGCTGTGTCTTTCACATTCTGTCTTCTTCAGTCGCGACAGCTAACTGATGACGAGTTTTTATAAATGAATATAGTGCAAAATGAGATCAAATCATTTTTTTAAGGAGAAAATGAAAAAATAAGACTTCAAAAAGAATGGTACTCGTTTATTTTGAGTCAAATGACGCAAAGGTACGTGAATCAAAGTAAATCAATGTTGAAAATACCCATTCAAATAGATCAGTTTTCAAGTAGAGAGATTGAGACTCAGCGTATCCGTCTCCATCCTCCACAACTGCTTATGTTACCCCTCCATATCTGCAGTGAAAGATGGTGGACCTAGATCGGTTTTTGTCAAACCATGAGACATACCTATAATCGGTCTTCTCACAAAAACATCTCTAGCTTCGGAACCGTTTGACCTACAATTTCGCATGACCACTCTCTGGAAAGGGGAGACCCCCACGAACACGGTGGTATTCTCAATTTTTCTCTACATCTCCCACAAGTGTCAGGAGACTCGTCTGAAGTCAGAACAGTCTATGTGCCAACTTCTGTTTGTAGAATCCAAAATCTTTGGGCTTCAAAGTAATGTGACCCCACTTGTCGCAATGTTCTCCGTTTTGCCCTACGTTCCCCACAAGTGTCACGGGCCTAATCTGAAGGTAACCTGTACTGATTAAAATGATAGATGTTTTAACCAGGGACCTCTCGCAACCTAAGCCATAATCATACACCTAAACCAACGATCCGTTTGGTCAAAGAATGATCACTTTCCACAAAAATGACGGTCAAGATATGAGTCGATGTCTCCATGTTGCTAATGACCTGCACATAGCATTGGTGGTATAGTGGTGAGCATAGCTGCCTTCCAAGCAGTTGACCCGGGTTCGATTCCCGGCCAATGCAGAGCATGAGAAATTCATTTGTTTTAGGGGCTGGATGTCATTTCAAGTGTATTACATTTGAATCATTATCGTTGTTCGTGGCAGTTAGAATTGCTCCTACATTCTTCAGTTTATCTAAAATAATAAATGTTGTGCGACGTTGAACCAACAAGTGCATATCAAAATAGATTTGCAGTCCATCGCCAAAACCATTCAGCCATCCTTGTCCTGCGCCCAAGAGGTGATAGTTGGCGTTCCGACCAGTGGTCCAAGATCTGCCTGTCTGAGCTTGTTCAAGGATCTGCAAAAGGGCTCATCCGGGATTTGAACCCGGGACCTCTCGCACCCTAAGCGAGAATCATACCCCTAGACCAACGAGCCTTCTGCCCAAAGTCTTTTTCTTTCTTCCTGCAGCAATGTCAGTGAAGATATCGATTGACGTGTCCACGGTGCTTGGAACGATTGAACATCATGTGAGTGTTTTGTGCTTTACTTGTGAGCATGACAGTCTTCCAAACTCTTGACCATGCTTCAGTTCAAATCTTCTGTAGTTCATCTGCTGTGTCTTTCACATTCTGTCTTCTTCAGTCGCGACAGCTAACTGATGACGACTTTTCAAGTAGAGAGATTGAGACTCAGCGTATCCGTCTCCATCCTCCACAACTGCTTATGTTACCCCTCCATATTGTAGTGGCCAATCGATTCAAACATGACACGACCAAAAACTTTGAATTCAATGATAGACTTTTAATACACCCATATTACAAGCCGGAGAGCCCTGCAGGACCCACACCTTTTCCAAAGCCCTGGCTCCAGTATTTATTCACACATTGCATATGAGCCCATCCCATATGTAAATTACGTTACATTCCAATCTGTGCGTCCTGTTTGTTCAGCTCAATAACCCCCACATCTGCTTTCGGCCAGATTATATGATGTCAAGACCTTTCCCTAGACCTAAAGATAATAATTTACATCCCCCCCTTCCTGTGGCCTGTGCTCAGACCCTGTAATTAACTCTGTGACCCTATTGTATGTATCTCATATAGCTTTAGGGTTCCCATCTGTTCTGGTCCCCTGTCTTCATATGGTTTGTCCAAGGACAAACAGACTTGTGTTTCCCCTGTGAAGTGACCCCTGCAATCCATCAGTTAGTCACCTGGCCGACCCCTTGTCCCCTAGGCAATCCATCAGTTAGTCATTTAGCTGACCCCCTCCTTTTTCTATCCCTTTGTTCCTTGTATGCCCAGCTAGCCTAAGCGTCTATGTGTCTGCATTTTTAGTGTCCCCTATGACCTTTAACTGCTTCCTGCCCTATACAATAGAAAAATGCATTTTACCAGAACAAGGAATGAACCCATAACTGTACCTTTTCTCTTTTGTTATCAAATCATGTATATAATTCTACCACATAACCTCCCAAAACTTAACAGGACATATACGGAACATAATATCAACAGTTGATTAACAAAAATCAAGCTTCCTAATTAACTTAGACCAAAACATCTCTAGTATCTCATAAGTGTAAAAGATCTAGTTAGAAACAAACAATAAAATAAATACATAACATTTTGTTGAAACATGAGCATATAGCCTTGCCTAAGACTATCTCAGTTATGTGAAAAAGAAAAAACAATTCAAAATAAAATTGACACAACATCATTCTAAATTTATGCTATCAACATGATCCTCCCTCTCAGACACCTCTCCAACAAACATGATACCAACCTCTGTTAAAAGATTAAGGACATGGTCCATAGACACTTATAACCGGGATATTCAACTGTTACCTTCATGTTTTTGAATTTAACCTAATATTCAGAAGGCAAAACTAACTTTTAATCAAAAGAAAACCCAGATATATTCATCGATATACCTATAAAAACATTCAACAAAACATACAAAAACACAAGGCCATAAGTAAAAACAGAAATATTAAAACCATACATAGTACCCCTGTATTTACTATGGAAAATACCCTTTTTGTGGATACGTATCAGTTGACTGTCCTATGACTTTGGAATGTCAGCATATACATGTAAACCATCCTTATGAAAACCCTGGCAAGTGTAACCACCTCCAGAAACCACTCCATACAGGCAGTTTGGATTACCAAAAGGGCAGTCAAAGGGTCCACCAACCACATTGCATAACTGTCCATTCCCATCAGTATAGTGGCCTGGCCTACCCGGCACAGGATTAACTATCACCGGAGTGTCAGCTCTACTTACAAACATCTGTTTAACCGTTGTCTGGATCACAAGTGATTACACCCAGGGTAAAACACAACAAAATACAATACCCAGAGCCAATAACCCCCCTCCCAGCATAAAGGTCATCCTAGCAAACATAGCTCCCCATTTCCCCAATGCTAAATCCAACCAATCCCAAACATGAGAGTCCACCCCAGCATTTTCCTTAACCTCTTCTCTTAACCCTTTAAGTTTAGCCATAGCGTTTGCAAAGGATCCATTAGGCGCGGTGTTATTGGGAATAAAGATGCAACAATCATCCCCAAACATAACACAAACTCCACCCTTCTCTGCCAAAAGCCAATTGAGAGCCTGTCTATTTTGCCAATACATTTTACTGGTAGCCTGTACCTGTTCCCCCAACGCCGTTAGAGCCGAGTCAGTATAGTTAATGAATCTCTGTTGGTTATAGTATATATAATTAATCCACTCTAAGTTCTTATTTGATGTTATCCACAAAAATATAGATTCAAATCCAGATTTAACTTCATCTCTTGCCTTGAACTCCCGGGCACCCCTCTAGGCTGTCCAATTGCATCAAAGTATACCTCAGTGTCTTACTCTTACGCCCTCTTAACTCTAGAGTTAACAGAGTCATCATGGGGTGATTTAATAATGGTTACCTGTTGAATTGCTCTAACTAAGGTACAAAGACCCGTCCATCCATCTGGCAGTACATTCAACAGTTTGTTATTTCCACACATCCAGAAACTATCCGCAATACCTCTGTCCTGATTTTTAGCATAATAAGAGATGGCGCAACCTGAGTTATTTTACCACACAACCCTTTTCTATTTACCACCAACCCTTTATCTGTATTTCTACGAACCCCTGCAGTCCCTAGTACCCAAATAGTATCACATTCTACAGTGGTGTTACCTACATCAATACCTTCGATGTTATGGCTGTAAAAACATTCATATATTCCTTTAATCACAGTACTCCTGTCTAATTGAGGTCCATTTAATTCAGTTTTAATGTTATAATCAGCACAATCCTTGTCTCCCAACCCAGTCACGTTCAACATGGTTCTTCCTTTAGTGCTCCCATGGGCAATCCTACATTCTATGTCACACAAGGGAATAGAATACTTTCTGTTGGTACAATGATCATTTTTCCAATTTGCACAGTCTCTAAATGATGCTGGTTCAGGAACTATCATGAGATCAGACAAAGGTGATTTACTACACAATATACAATTGTCCATTCTGTGCTTGTTTGCTGTATACTTAGCCCATTTGTACCATTCGTTTTTCACCTCTTCTTCCTGTGTGGTGTCTTTGAACAATTCTGAGTCTGATACATCTATATCTGTCATCTTGGCAATGTTCTTGTCATGAGATAGATCATTTGAGTTTGAAAAATAATTCCAAATCTCATTAAAGAATACTTTTGGCTCTGATGTGTCAGGTGTCTTTGTGATTGCCGTGGTCTGCTTGGTAAAAGCAGTTGTTGTCATCTCAGTGGTAGTTGCTGTGGTCGTCACCAGCTGTTTTTGTTCAGGTGCTGGCATAGGACCCAATTTAACATATTCGTAACTGTTTCCTTCACTCAGTCCTGTTCTTGTTATTTCAATTTCAAATTCTTCACCTTCTGCTGGTGTTATCTTGTTCATGAACAACTCCCAGTTTTCCACATATTTGGTTAATCTCAGGTCACATCCTTTGGGGTCCCACAAAACTTCTCCCTTTGTTATATGATGTGTCCATCCACAGAGTGGCCCCCTGGTGGGGTTCCCTCTTCCATACCGAAACTGTCCTCTGTTCCCCTGGTTCTGTTAGAAGTTGTGGGGGAACATGAAATTTAAACCTGTCAACAGGTCCTGTCTTTTTACCTCGTTCGACAGGTTCCTCTCTTCTCTTCCTGCTTTTATCATTTATCTTGATTGTGAGTGCGTGCATCATCTTCGTATTGTCCTCAGTTGCTCTTACTCTGTCATTGTCACTGTTCTTTCGTGGTCCTAATTCCAATGGTTCAGTATGGAAATCAGGTAAGAGCTGAAAAGTCAATTGTGGGGAAATCCCCATCTCTTTCATCCTGGTGAATTTCTGTCTTTCCTTGCACGATTTCTCCTTCTGCTCTTGGTGAGGCTTCTCCTTCACTTTTTTCGCCTGTTGTTCCCTCCTTAGGCTGAACTGGGCTTCCATCTGGGAAGGCGTCCATTTCAGGGAAGAGATGTTCCCATTCTTTTGGCGAAACCTCGGGGTCCCACTGTAGAGGGCTTCTGTCAAAGAGGTCTGCCCCAACAGGTATATCATCAGGAGTAGCAGACATGTTACCCCCCCCCCCCACTTCTGGGCTTTCTGGCCGTACTGGAGGAAACTTTGGTTGTTTGTCTCTTTTCTTTTCAGGCTCTTTTCCCCGGGTGCTTCTTCTGAGTGCGTTAGTTGGCGCACTCGTCGTATCTTGGCTTGTAACTGGTCTGCAGTTTTCTTGATTCCTCTCTGGCGTTTTGATCGTCTCCGCTGCTCCTGCTCCCTCCGGGGTCCCACCTGGTGAATCAGCATCCTCTGTGTCCTCATCTCTGTATGGTTGTGTCCTTCTCTCCGTCGGGACTCGGGTGCAGTGGTTTAGATGATACCACGTTTTGCTTCCTTTAACTTGGACGGCTGTGTTTGTGGCTGTTGCCACCTCGTCGGGTCCTTCTCTCCTCGGCTGATCCCACTTCCTCCGGAACACTCGGATGTAGACCAGATCTCCTGGTACCACTGGGGGAGGTCCTACCGGACCCGGCTCTGGCACCGTCCTTTTCTCCTGTAAGTATATGGCTTTGTGTATTTTGGTTAGATACATCACATATGATTTCAATTCACTTTGCAATATATCTAAGGAGGGACCTTTATACAGTCCTCCTAACATTGGTATTGGCATGGGTCGACCCGTAAGCATTTCATGCGGCGAGAGGTGCGTGTTTCTGTTAGTTTCCATGCGACAACTCATTAGTGCAAGCGGCAAAGCATCCACCCAATTGAGTCCTGTAGATCTACAGATCTTTGTTATCTTATTTTTCAGAATCCCGTTAGCTTTTTCTACCATCCCCTGCGATTGGGGATGATAGACACATCTGCTTTCGGCCAGATTATATGATGTCAAGACCCTTCCTTTGACCTAAAGATAATTTACATCCCCCCTTCCTGTGGCCTGTGCTCAGACCCTGTAATTAACTCTGTGTCCCTATTGTATGTGTATTTCATCTCATTTAGCTTTAGGGTTCCCATCTGTTCTGGTCCCCTGCTCTTCATATGGTTGTCTAAGATCAAACAGACTTGTGTTTCCCCTGTGATGTGACTGATGCCTGCAATCCATCAGTTAGTCATTTGGCTGACCCCATCCTTAGGCAACCTCTTTGATCCTTGTATGTCCAGCTAGCCTAAGCGTCTATGTGTCTGCATTTTTAGTGTCCCCTATGGCCTTTAACTGCTTCCTGCCCTATACAATAGAAAATGCATTTTACCACCCATGGAGGCGTGGGTTCAAATCCCACTTCTGACAGTTGTTTAGTTCCTCTCAGTAGTCATGCTGCTTAGCAGTAATAATAAGATGATGAAATAACAATTTATAATAAACACTCTCAAATGCAAACCTTCTGTAGCTGAGCAAAGATCAAGGAAAATAAGAAAACAGCTGAACTTAATAACAAATGAATGAGCGGAACATTTCATTTTATTGCATTATAATGAGTTAATGAGTTACTGCATTGTCTTTCAGTTGTAAAATTATCACTTTCTGTAGGCTATGCCTGGTGGCCCATTCACTGCTGACAAGCCTGTTGTCGTGGCCGAGTGGTTAAGGCGATGGACTAGAAATCCATTAGGATCTTCCTGCGCACGTTCGAATCCTGCCGACAACGAAATAGAATTTTCTTGACCCCTCCGGAGGTTGAAGTTTAGTCGTGTTTCTTATACCAATCATATCCTCTCAGATCTCCACAAGTACATAGGGATTAGTTGTCCATTTGGGATAGGATCCCACCTCACACCTTTACACACCTGGTTATCCATCCTTCTAGCTCTATAGGCCACAGTAGCATAGGTTACACGTTTGTAGTCAAGCCACAGATTTCAGGTGAGATCCCATGATACACTCAACAATACAACAACACGATTCTCATGAATAACCATTAAGCCATTTGCTAAGATTTCCCCCATTTTCACATGTGGAAACCTGTTGTCACTCTTACCCTGACGGATAGCTCCAGACACTTTTTTGGTCCTATCTGAGGAATTTTTAAATTCATGTCAAAATGGCCATATTCTGAAGACACTCTTAAAGCCTGCAGGGTAATCGAACTGGCCACATCTAATGTCAAGCCACAGGTCATTGGTGAGAAACCTTGTTAAACCCTAAAAGAAAAAGTAAAAACACGATTGCATTGAAAATAACCATTAAGTCATTCAGTTAAGACTCCCCTATAGGCATGGTTTGAAACCCACTCCTGACTACTTTTTATTTACTGCATGTCATGCACCTTTGTAAAATCCAGTTGAAAAATAAATGACTTAATGGTAATGTAAATGACACCTAGTTAATATGAGTAGTGAATAACTATCGTATTTTTAATATTCTGCAAAAACTAAAACACTGTGCCTGTGTCAATGATAGTTCAGCAACAATTATTTAAACAATTATTTAAACATTATTACCAGCCATTTTACTGTCCCCCATGTCCCCTTTTAGATGTCAGCCTGTTTCTACTCAGAGTACCCCTGCTCCTTAACCCGGGAGTACCCAGGTAATGGCAATGGCATCAGGATGGCCCCTGCCTCTAAGGCTGCTGAGTTCAGGTTACAGCATTCATGTACTCTCCCATGGAGGCGTGGGTTCAAATCCCACTTCTGACATGTTGTTTAGTTCCTCACAGGTGTCATGTTGGCTGTAGTCTTAATAATAAGATGATGAAATAACAATTTATAATAAACACTCTCAAATGCAAACCTTCTGGAGCTGGCAAAGATCCCCGTTGAAGGCAAAATAAGAAAACATTCACCCTTGAATAACAAATGAATGAAGTCTAACATTTCAAGCCTTACAATATTTTTACCTGTCTCCTTTTTATCTATACTGATTTAATGAGTTACTGCATTGACTTCCAGTTGTAAAATTATCACTTTCTGTATTCTATGCCTGGTGGCATATGTCATGGAAAAGCAGGTGTTCTTAATGGTTATACATGGACTAGAAATCCATTATTTTTCAACCATTAATGGGGCCTTGTTGAGGCCTTATCTAAATAAGTAATGGCTGATTGACAATAAAGTATTATTTTGATGTATGGAAAAATCATATCCTATCAATCCCACAAGTACATAAGGTTTAGTTGTATTTGTTCATAGGATGGAAAATGACAGTATGCCCTATGTAGACTGGTAGTTGTTCTTTTTTACAGCTTTTACAGGGCACTGTGGTAAAATGGATGTTTAATCTCAGTGGACTCCAGTTTAAATAAAAGTTCAATAAAATTAAAAAAACATCAACACACACACAGGATATGGGGTCCACATGATATCACATCATTACATATTAGGTCCTACTGGACCTGCATTCCATAACCATTCCAGCATCTGGAATTGACTCATGTTTGACCTGGGGGATCAATACTGGGGAAGAGGTGGCACTGTCGATGTATGATTCTGATATGTACAGAAGTTTATGTTTGTGTCCGTAATCTGAGGTGTGTTTGAATATGAATGAGCAGCAGTGTTGTGATCAACCCTAACCTGCAGAGTGATCTTCCTTGGCCTCATCACATGTCTCAGTGGCTCCTCCTCAGGAGGGAGGAGACACCACCACGGGACAGACCCCAATGTACTTCAGACTCCCTCCAAAACCACTGAACCCCTCAACACACCGAATTAGAGAGATTACAGTGCACCTCCCTAAGGCAGGGGATACACTCACAAAGACACAGCATGAGGATGCAAATGGCCTTTAATCTCCAAAACCTGAACCCTTTACAGTGTAAAACAGGATGTTCCACCCTCACAAAGACACAGAGGAGGATGAAATCCAACACCCAGGGAATAGAGAATTTAGTGAATAACTCAGTCGAACACAGTCCGAAAGAGGAGGTGGAAGAGGCATTCGATAGATGAGGAGGTTACCCCAGAGGCCATTCCTCCTGTTCATGTGAGCAAGAAAGAGCAGAAGGCTTCTGATCAGCCAAATGGCAGGCAGAGGAGAGGTCATAGTGATTCACACCCACAGAGAGAAAGACAACCCACACAAGCTCTTGGTTGAGATGAACCACACAGAGGTAGAGGCAGAGGCTTTCAGGGCTAGCCAGTCAGCCTGCCTGCTCTAATCCTCAAGTCAATTGTATTTAAATTCATGATCATTAAAGGTTTTATTCAATAATTGAAAAGTCCCATTTACTTAATGATCATTTTGACTGTCTTCAACCCTCAAGAACCAGGGTGTCCATGGTCACCCCTTTTACTGGGCAAACACAACGTTGAATATCATCATAGAATAGGCCGATTCTTGCTTGATTGATAATCATCATAGAATAGGGAAGAACGTTAATCTTTTAATCTTGCTTGAATAAAACAATGCAATTTTTATAGTGAGCAAGAGTTGGGCTTTTTCCTTTTCTATGATGATTCAAATTTTTGATTGCACCTCAGCGGTTTTTGTTGTGAAATAATACATATTTTTTTAAATGTACAAAGTAAATTATTCAAAGCATTAAAATTGGGATGTTTGCCCATTATTTACACAACCTACTCCACACTTGCAAAGTGAAAGTTTATGGAAAAGTTCTGAAATTAAGTAGTAAACAGAAGAAAAGCAGAATTGAGTTCAATTAAAATGGAATAATTTAATGGTCTAGTGGTTCAATCCCATTTCTGCAGGTGTGATGAATAATTAATATTGTTCCTCCTCTTCCTTGTGGCAGGAAAGCAGCAGGTGTTCACTGCCCTCCAAAGCCTGCAAAAAATCGCAGGACTGCCCCTTTCCTAGCTCTGCATGGAACATCCAGTGTTACTGCCTCTGTGACGTGTGGGGATGACAACATCCTCTGGAGGTGACCACAGCAACATCTCTGGAAAGGGAAAAAATGGGAAACAGAATGGAACCTCCAAATGAAACCAGGATCTGCCTCTGTGTTGGTGCAAACTGGCCAGTTGAAAGGTTCTACTAACCTCCATGAAAACTGCACCTGATCTGCTCTCTGTGTTACTCATGCTTGGATGTCAGCTGGCAAGGCGACCCAGATCTGCCATCTGTGTTTCTTCAGGTGTGATGTCCACAACCTCCAGGTGGGAAGAATGGGCTCTGCCTCTGTGTTAGGGTGATGTCCACAACCTCCAGGTGGGAAGACCCCAGATCTGCCTCTGTGTTAGTGGTGATGTCCACAACCTCCAGGTGGGAAGAAGCCAGATCTGCCTCTGTGTTAGGGGTGATGTCCACAACCTCCAGGTGGGAAGAACCCGGATCTGCCTCTGTGTTAGTGGTGATGTCCACAACCTCCAGGTGGGAAGAAGCCAGATCTGCCTCTGTGTTAGTGGTGATGTCCACAACATTCAGGTGGGAAGAAGCCAGATCTGCCTCTGTGTTAGTGGTGATGTCCTCAACCTCCAGGTGGGAAGAAGCCGGATCTGCCTCTGTGTTAGTGGTGATGTCCACAACCTTCAGGTGGGAAGAACCCAGATCTGCCTCTGTGTTAGTGGTGATGTCTTGAACCTCCAGGTGGGAAGAACCCGGATCTGCCTCTGTGTTAGTGGTGATGTCCTCAACCTCAAGGTGGGAAGAAGACGGATCTGCCTCTGTGTTAGTGGTGATGTCCACAACCTCCAGGTGGGAAGAACCCGGATCTGCCTCTGTGTTAGTGGTGATGTCTTGAACCTCCAGGTGGGAAGAACCCAGATCTGCCTCTGTGTTAGTGGTGATGTCCACAACCTCCAGGTGGGAAGAACCCAGATCTGCCTCTGTGTTAGTGGTGATGTCCACAACCTCCAGGTGGGAAGAACCCGGATCTGCCTCTGTGTTAGTGGTGATGTCCACAACCTCCAGGTGGGAAGAACCCAGATCTGCCTCTGTATTAGTGGTGATATCTTGAACCTCCAGGTGGGAAGAAGCCGGGTCTGCCTCTGTATTAGGGGTGATGTCCACCACATTCAGGTGGGAAGAACCCGGATCTGCCTCTGTATTAGGGGTGATGTCCACAACATTCAGGTGGGAAGAAGCCAGATCTGCCTCTGTGTTAGGGGCGATGTCCACAACATTCAGGTGGGAAGAAGCCAGATCTGCCTCTGTGTTAGTGGTGATGTCTTGAACCTCCAGGTGGGAGCGAGCGGTCGCATCCGCACTCGGTCCGCAGGTAGTATTACATTTCATTACATTTCATTATAGTACAACGGTTTGATTTGTCTAATCTTAGCAATTTCTTCTTAGCTAGCTACATAGCCGTCTTTGTATCATAGATAATTGCGTAATTATCGTATTTCGTCGTCCTAACGCAGTCTACACTGCTATTCGCCCTGCAGCTAGCCAGCTAGCTAACGTCCACCGCTACCGATTAGCAGCACAACTATTACACTCAACTGAACGACTTGATTAGTGTAGTGTTAGCTAGCTACATAGTTGTCTCTGCTGTCTTCGTATCCAAGATAATTGTGTAGTTTAGAGTGTGTAGTTTTAGAGTGATTATCTTAATTTACCGAGGTTAGCTAGCCAGCTATTTGTCGTCCTTAACGTAGGAGACACTGCTACACCAACAGCTGCCAACGCCTAGCAGAACTTCCGCACTAACAACCCGTCGCATTTCGCTCGCTCCACAGGTAGTATCACATTTTTCATTTCATTTCATTACAGTACAACGGTTTGATTTGTTTGATCGTAGCTAGCTACATAGCTAGCTACATAGCCGTCTTTGTATCAAAGATAATTGTGTAGTCTAGAGCGATTTCCTAGGTTAGCTAGCCAGCTATTATCGTTCTTTTAACGCAACGTAACGTAATCAACACTGCTAGCTAGCCAGCTAGCCCCGAATAGCAGCACAGTAGAAACTATTACACTCAACGGAACGACTTGATTAGTGTAGTGTCAACAACGCAGCCACTGCCAGCTAGCCTACATAGTCAACAACGCAGCCTCTGCCAGCTAGCCTACTTCAGCACTACTGTATCATTTTAATCATTTTAGTCAATAAGATTCTTGCTACGTAAGCTTAACTTTCTGAACATTCGAGACGTGTAGTCCACTTGTCATTCCAATCTCCTCTGCATTAGCGTAGCCTCTTCTCTAGCCTGTCAACTATGTGTCTGTCTATCCCTGTTCTCTCCTCTCTGCACAGACCATACAAACGCTCCACACCGCATGGCCGCGGCCACCCTAATCTGGTGGTCCCAGCGCGCACGACCCACATGGAGTTCCAGGTCTCCGGTAGCCTCTGGAACTGCCGATCTGCGGCCAACAAGGCAGAGTTCATCTCAGCCTATGCCTCCCTCCAGTCCCTCGACTTCTTGGCACTGACGGAAACATGGATCACCACAGACAACACCGCTCTCCTACTGCTCTCTCTTCGTCCGCCCACGTGCTCGCACACCCCGAGAGCTTCTGGTCAGCGGGGTGGTGGCACCGGGATCCTCATCTCTCCCAAGTGGTCATTCTCTCTTTCTCCCTTACCCATCTGTCTATCGCTCCTTTGAATTCCATGCTGTCACAGTTACCAGCCCTTTCAAGCTTAACATCCTTATCATTTATCGCCCTCCAGGTTCCCTCGGAGAGTTCATCAATGAGCTTGATGCCTTGATAAGCTCCTTTCCTGAGGACGGCTCACCTCTCACAGTTCTGGGCGACTTTAACCTCCCCACGTCTACCTTTGACTCATTCCTCTCTGCCTCCTTCTTTCCACTCCTCTCCTCTTTGACCTCACCCTCTCACCTTCCCCCTACTCACAAGGCAGGAAATACGCCGACCTCATCTTTACTAGATGCTGTTCTTCCACTAACCTCATTGCAACTCCCTCCAAGTCTCCGACCACTACCTTGTATCCTTTTCCCTCTCGCTCTCATCCAACACTTCCCACACTGCCCCTACTCGGATGGTATCGCGCCGTCCCAACCTTCGCTCTCTCTCCCCCTACTCTCTACTCTTCCATCCTATCAATCCTTAAATGTAAATGTAAATGTATCATCTCTTCCTCTGCTCAAACCTTCTCCAACCTATCTCCTGATTCTGCCTCCTCAACCTCCTCTCCCCCCTTTCTGCATCCTTTGACTCTCTATGTCCCCTATCCTCCAGGCCGGCTCGGTCCTCCCCTCCCGCTCCGTGGCTCGACGACTCATTGCGAGCTCACAGAACAGGGCTCCGGGCAGCCGAGCGGAAATGGAGGAAAACTCGCCTCCCTGCGGACCTGGCATCCTTTCACTCCCTCCTCTCTACATTTTCCTCTTCTCTCTCTGCTGCTAAAGCCACTTTCTACCACTCTAAATTCCAAGCATCTGCCTCTAACCCTAGGAACCTCTTTGCCACCTTCTCCTCCCTCCTGAATCCTCCTCCCCCCCCCCCTCTCTGCAGATGACTTCGTCAACCATTTTGAAAAGAAGGTCGACGACATCCGATCCTCGTTTGCTAAGTCAAACGACACCGCTGGTTCTGCTCACACTGCCCTACCCTGTGCTCTGACCTCTTTCTCCCCTCTCTCTCCAGATGAAATCTCGCGTCTTGTGACGGCCGGCCGCCTGCAACAACCTGCCCGCTTGACCCTATCCCCTCCTCTTCTCCAGACCATTTCCGGAGACCTTCTCCCTTACCTCACCTCGCTCATCAACTCATCCCTGACCGCTGGCTACGTCCCCTTCCGTCTTC
Source organism: Oncorhynchus nerka (assembly GCF_034236695.1). NCBI lineage: Eukaryota > Metazoa > Chordata > Actinopteri > Salmoniformes > Salmonidae > Oncorhynchus > Oncorhynchus nerka. The sequence continues at coordinate 93,505 of NW_027040150.1, forward strand.
AAGAGAGCGAGAGTTGCACCCCTTCTGAAAAAACCTACACTCGATCCCTCCGATGTCAACAACTACAGACCAGTATCCCTTCTTTATTTTCTCTCCAAAACTCTTGAACGTGCCGTCCTTGGCCAGCTCTCCCGCTATCTCTCTCAGAATGACCTTCTTGATCCATATCAGTCAGGTTTCAAGACTAGTCATTCAACTGAGACTGCTCTTCTCTGTATCACTTGAGGCGCTCCCGCACTGCTAAAGCTAACTCTCTCCTCTGCTCTCATCCTTCTAGACCTATCGGCTGCCTTCGATACTGTGAACCATCAGATCCTCCCTCTCCACCCTCTCCGATTTGGGCATCTCCGGTGCGGCCCACGCTTGAATTGCGTCCTACCTGACAGGTCGCTCCTACCAGGTGGCGTGGCGAGAATCCGTCTCCACACCACGTGCTCTCACCACTGGTGTCCCCCAGGGCTCTGTTCTAGGCCCTCTCCTATTCTCGCTATACACCAAGTCACTTGGCTCTGTCATAACCTCACATGGTCTCTCCTATCATTGCTATGCAGACGACACACATTAATCTTCCCTTTCCCCCTTCTGATGACCAGGTGGCGAATCGCATCTCTGCATGTCTGGCAGACATATCAGTGTGGATGACGGATCACCACCTCAAGCTGAACCTCGGCAAGACGGAGCTGCTCTTCCTCCCGGGGAAGGACTGCCCGCTCCATGATCTCGCCATCACGGTTGACAACTCCATTGTGTCCTCTTCCCAGAGCGCTAAGAACCTTGGCGTGATCCTGGACAACACCTGTCGTTTCTCAACTAACATCAAGGCAGTGGCCCGCTCCTGCAGGTTCATGCCTACAACATCCACAGAGTACGACCCTGCCTCACACAGGAAGCGGCGCAGGTCCTAATCCAGGCACTTGTCATCTCCCGTCTGGATTACTGCAACTCGCTGTTGGCTGGGCTCCCTGCCTGTGCCATTAAACCCCTACAACTCATCCAGAACGCCGCAGCCCGTCTGGTGTTCAACCTTCCCAAGTTCTCTCACGTCACCCCGCTCCTCCGCTCTCTCCACTGGCTTCCAGTTGAAGCTCGCATCCGCTACAAGACCATGGTGCTTGCCTACGGAGCTGTGAGGGGAACGGCACCTCAGTACCTCCAGGCTCTGATCAGGCCCTACACCCAAACAAGGGCACTGCGTTCATCCACCTCTGGCCTGCTCGCCTCCCTACCACTGAGGAAGTACAGTTCCCGCTCAGCCCAGTCAAAACTGTTCGCTGCTCTGGCCCCCAATGGTGGAACAAACTCCCTCACGACGCCAGGACAGCGGAGTCAATCACCACCTTCCGGAGACACCTGAAACCCCACCTCTTTAAGGAATACCTAGGATAGGATAAAGTAATCCCTCTCACCCCCCTTAAAAGATTTAGATGCACTACTGTTCCACTGGATGTCATAAGGTGAATGCACCAATTTGTAAGTCGCTCTGGATAAGAGCGTCTGCTAAATGACTTAAATGTAAATGTAAATGTACAGTAGTTTTGGAATTAGTTCAGATTGCCCCATGGTTATCCTGCATTGCTCAGACTAGAAAGCCTGGCATTCTATTACACTCGCATTAACATCTGCTAACCATGTGTATGTGACAAATAAAATTTGATTTGATTTGATTTGATTTATGAAGGACAACAACCCTGTCGTTCTCAACTAACATCAAGGCGGTGGCCCGTTCCTGTAGGTTCATGCTCTACAACATCCGCTGGAGTACGACCCTGCCCTCACACAGGAAGCGGCGCAGGTCCTAATCCAGGCACTTGTCATCTCCCGTCTGGATTACTGCAACTCGCTGTTGGCTGGGCTCCCTGCCTGTGCCATTAAACCCCTACAACTCATCCAGAAGCGCCGCAGCCCGTCTGGTGTTCAACCTTCCCAGGTTCTCTCACGTCACCCCGCTCCTCCGCTCTCTCCACTGGCTTCCAGTTGAAGCTCGCATCCGCTACAAGACCATGGTGCTTGCCTACGGAGCTGTGAGGGAACGGCACCTCAGTACCTCCAGGCTCTGATCAGGCCCTACACCCAAACAAGGGCACTGCGTTCATCCACCTCTGGCCTGCTCGCCTCCCTACCACTGAGGAAGTACAGTTCCCGCTCAGCCCAGTCAAAACTGTTAAGCTGCTCTGGCCCCCAATGGTGGAACAAACTCCTCACGACGCCAGGACAGGCGAGTCAATCACCACTAGAACACCTGAGAACTTACCTCTTTTAAGGAATGCCTAGGATAAACAGAGATCCAGCATGTTGGTTGTGGTTAACACAGTGACAACTAAACAGAGATCCAACATGTTGGTTGTGGTTAACACAGAGACAACTAAACAGAGATCCAACATGTTGGTTGTGGTTAACACAGTGACAACTAAACAGAGATCCAACATGTTGGTTGTGGTTAACACAGTGACAACTAAACAGAGATCCAACATGTTGGTTGTGGTTAACACAGTGACAACTAAACAGAGATCCAACATGTTGGTTGTGGTTAACACAGTGACAACTAAACAGAGATCCAACATGTTGGTTGTGGTTAACACAGTGACAACTAAACAGAGATCCAGCATGTTGGTTGTGGTTAACACAGTGACAACTAAACAGAGATCCAACATGTTGGTTGTGGTTAACACAGTGACAACTAAACAGAGATCCAACATGTTGGTTGTGGTTAACACAGTGACAACTAAACAGAGATCCAACATGTTGGTTGTGGTTAACACAGTATTTCTTGAAGGTCATATGTTCTCTTTTATTCATTATCTCTTAGAAATAAAACATTTACTAACAGACACATCCAAACAGTCAGGTGATTTAATGCATCACATGAATATGTAGTCGTGATTTATATTTTTCACCTTTTGTCCATAATAATATAATAATAATATAATAATAATAACAATAACAATATAATATATAATAATATTAGTCTAGTTTGTTCAACAGGTATGATATTATGATGCTGTTACTGAATTCAGTTCATAATATTAATGTTAAGAAAAGTCTGTTCAGTGGTTTAATACCAAATTACACAGGAAGCAGGAGCTCATTGGAATTTAGAAAACAACAAATGTTCTGATATTCTGAAAGACGACTTACAATTTATACATAAAAAATATACAAATTATAAAATAACCTCAATATACGATGTATGAACAACATGTTATTGAATGTGACTTGACTACACCCAGTTAGCTATATGAACAACATGTTATTGAATGTGACTTGACTACACCCAGTTAGCTATATGAACAACATGTTATTGAATGTGACTTGACTACACCCAGTTAGCTATATGAACAACATGTTATTGAATGTGACTTGACTACACCCAGTTAGCTATATGAACAGCATGTTATTGAATGTGACTTGACTACACCCAGTTAGCTATATGAACAGCATGTTATTGAATGTGACTTGACTACACCCAGTTAGCTATATGAACAGCATGTTATTGAATGTGACTTGACTACACCCAGTTAGCTATATGAACAACATGTTATAATGTGACTTGACTACACCCAGTTAGCTATATGAACAACATGTTATTGAATGTGACTTGACTACACCCAGTTAGCTATATGAACAACATGTTATTGAATGTGACTTGACTACACCCAGTTAGCTATATGAACAACATGTTATAATGTGACTTGACTACACCCAGTTAGCTATATGAACAACATGTTATTGAATGTGACTTGACTACACCCAGTTAGCTATATGAACAACATGTTATTGAATGTGACTTGACTACACCCAGTTAGCTATATGAACAACATGTTATTGAATGTGACTTGACTAGACCCAGTTAGCTATATGAACAACATGTTATTGAATGTGACTTGACTACACCCAGTTAGCTATATGAACAACATGTTATTGAATGTGACTTGACTACACCCAGTTAGCTATATGAACAACATGTTATTGAATGTGACTTGACTCCACCCAGTTAGTTATATGAACAACATGTTATTGAATGTGACTTGACTACACCCAGTTAGCTATATGAACAACATTTTATTGAATGTGACTTGACTACACCCAGTTAGCTATATGAACAACATGTTATTGAATGTGACTTGACTACACCCAGTTAGCTATATGAACAACATGTTATTGAATGTGACTTGACTCCACCCAGTTAGCTATATGAACAATATGTTATAATGTGACTTGACTACACCCAGTTAGCTATATGAACAACATGTTATTGAATGTGACTTGACTCCACCCAGTTAGTTATATGAACAACATGTTATTGAATGTGACTTGACTACACCCAGTTAGCTATATGAACAACATTTTATTGAATGTGACTTGACTACACCCAGTTAGCTATATGAACAACATGTTATTGAATGTGACTTGACTACACCCAGTTAGCTATATGAACAACATGTTATTGAATGTGACTTGACTCCACCCAGTTAGCTATATGAACAATATGTTATAATGTGACTTGACTACACCCAGTTAGCTATATGAACAACATGTTATTGAATGTGACTTGACTACACCCAGTTAGCTATATGAACAACATGTTATTGAATGTGACTTGACTACACCCAGTTAGCTATATGAACAACATGTTATTGAATGTGACTTGACTACACCCAGTTAGCTATATGAACAACATGTTATTGAATATGACTTGACTACACCCAGTTAGCTATATGAACAACATGTTATTGAATGTGACTTGACTACACCCAGTTAGCTATATGAACAACATGTTATTGAATGTGACTTTACTACACCCAGTTAGCTATATGAACAACATGTTATTGAATGTGACTTGACTACACCCAGTTAGATATATGAACAACATGTTATTGAATGTGACTTGACTACACCCAGTTAGCTATATGAACAACATGTTATTGAATGTGACTTGACTACACCCAGTTAGCTATATGAACAACATGTTATTGAATGTGACTTGCCTACACCCAGTTAGCTATATGAACAACATGTTATTGAATGTGACTTGACTACACCCAGTTAGCTATATGAACAACATGTTATTGAATGTGACTTGACTACACCCAGTTAGCTATATGAACAACATGTTATTGAATGTGACTTGACTACACCCAGTTAGCACCATTTTGTATGATTGAACTGTCACGTAGCTGTCCCAGGTGAAATGGACTGTTACATCTGAGTGTTTTACTGTCATTCACTATACTAAAATAACACCAGATATTGAATTTCTCTACACACTTTACAATAATCCCTGGGAAGAGTCTTACCTTGTAGCCTGAATTCACAACCAGAACATGTCAAGTCATTGAGATATTTTCCGTTGTGCTGAGAGATCACCTTCCTGATGACAAGTGTCTCTGTATCTATGTTCTAGGTTGATCTTTGGATGTAATAATATCTGGTCAAAGTCTAGTGACACAACACCATAGTATATCATAACCATAACAGCAGTTGGCCAGTAAAGGCCATGGAATACTATAAAACAGGGTTCGTCAACTAGGTTTGGCTTCGGGACAATTGTTTTCTGAGTTAAAGTCAGTGGGTCAGAACATAATTAGCATATAATATTAGCACAATGAATAGGTCTACACTACAAATGAACATAATTAGCATATAATATTAGCACAATGAAGAGGTCAACACTACAAATGGACATAATTAACATATAATATTAGCACAATGAAGAGGTCTACACTACAAATGAACATAATTATCATATAATATTAGCACAATGAAGAGGTCTACACTACAAATGAACATAATTAACATATAATATTAGCACAGTGAATAGGTCTACACTACAAATGAACATAATTAGCATATAATATTAGCACAGTGAAGAGGTCAACACTACAAATGAACATAATTAACATATAATATTAGCACAATGAATAGGTCTACACTACAAATGAACATAATTAACATATAATATTAGCACAATGAACATAATTAACATATAATATTAGACAATGAAGAGTCTACACTACAAATGAACATAATTAACATATAATATTAGCACAATGAAGAGGTCTACACTACAAATGAACATAATTATCATATAATATTAGCACAGTGAAGAGGTCTACACTACAAATGAACATAATTATCATATAATATTAGCACAATGAAGAGGTCAACACTACAAATTATCATATAATATTAGCACAATGAAGAGGTCTACACTACAAATGAACATAATTAACATATAATATTAGCACAATGAAGAGGTCTACACTACAAATGAACATAATTATCATATAATATTAGCACAGTGAAGAGCTCTACACTACAAATGAACATAATTATCATATAATATTAGCACAATGAAGAGGTCTACACTACAAATGAACATAATTAACATATAATATTAGCACAGTGAAGAGGTCTACACTACAAATGGACATAATTATCATGTAATATTAGCACAATGAAGAGGTCTACACTACAAATGGACATAATTATCATATAATATTAGCACAGTGAAGAGGTCAACACTACAAATGAACATAATTATCATGTAATATTAGCACAGTGAAGAGGTCAACACTACAAATGGACATAATTATCATATAATATTAGCACAGTGAAGAGGTCTACACTACAAATGAACATAATTAACATATAATATTAGCACAGTGAAGAGGTCTACACTACAAATGAACATAATTAACATATAATATTAGCACAATGAAGAGGTCAACACTACAAATGAACATAATTATCATGTAATATTAGCACAGTGAAGAGGTCAACACTACAAATGAACATAATTATCATGTAATATTAGCACAATGAAGAGGTCAACACTACAAATGAACATAATTATCATGTAATATTAGCACAGTGAAGAGGTCAACACTACAAATGGACATAATTATCATATAATATTAGCACAGTGAAGAGGTCTACACTACAAATGAACATAATTAACATATAATATTAGCACAGTGAAGAGGTCTACACTACAAATGAACATAATTAACACATAATATTAGCACAGTGAAGAGGTCTACACTACAAATGAACATAATTAACACATAATATTAGCACAATGAAGAGGTCTACACTACAAATGAACATAATTATCATATAATATTAGCACAGTGAATAGGTCTACACTACAAATTAACATATAATATTAGCACAATGAATAGGTCTACACTACAAATTAACATATAATATTAGCACAATGAATAGGTCTACACTACAAATGAACATAATTAACATATAATATTAGCACAGTGAATAGGTCTACACTACAAATTAACATATAATATTAGCACAATGAAGAGGTCTACACTACAAATGGACATAATTATCATATAATATTAGCACAGTGAAGAGGTCTACACTACAAATGAACATAATTAACATATAATATTAGCACAGTGAAGAGGTCTACACTACAAATGAACATAATTATCATATAATATTAGCACAATGAAGAGGTCTACACTACAAATGGACATAATTATCATATAATATTAGCACAATGAAGAGGTCTACACTACAAATGGACATAATTAACATATAATATTAGCACAATGAAGAGGTCTACACTACAAATGAACATAATTATCATATAATATTAGCACAATGAAGAGGTCTACACTACAAATGGACATAATTATCATATAATATTAGCACAATGAAGAGGTCTACACTACAAATGAACATAATTATCATATAATATTAGCACAATGAAGAGGTCTACACTACAAATGGACATAATTATCATATAATATTAGCACAATGAAGAGGTCTACACTACAAATGAACATAATTAACATATAATATTAGCACAATGAAGAGGTCTACACTACAAATGAACATAATTATCATATAATATTAGCACAATGAAGAGGTCTACACTACAAATGAACATAATTAACATATAATATTAGCACAATGAAGAGGTCTACACTACAAATGGAACAACATTAACACATTTGATTAGTATATAATACATGACAATGTGACAAAATAATTTAGATCTGATTAAATTCATAAAATCAGCTAAATCTCTATTCAATTATAATTCTTTGTTTATTTCTCTGTGCGTTGATTGGTGGAGAAAACAGCTCTAGTCCACACTACTTTTTTTAACGTCAACGTTCGTTCAGAACAATTAGCTTGTTAGGTGGAGCGTAACAGGGGAACCCAAGAGCTGACTCAGACCAGGAAACTGGATGAATAAACCAAAATATTTATTGCCAAACAGGGAGAGATGGAGTGCAGGCCAGAGGAAACTCGGGTGGGTTGTAGGAAACCAGATGTGGAGGCTGAGGTTGGAGTGAGCTGGGTTGAGACAGGGTAAACAGGGTAGACAGGGTAAACAGGGTAGACAGGGCAAACAGGGTAAACAGGGTAGACAGGGCAAACAGGGTAGACAGGGCAAACAGGGTAGACAGGGTAGACAGGGTAAACAGGGTAGACAGGGCAAACAGGGCAAACAGGGTAGACAGGGCAAACAGGGTAGACAGGGTAGACAGGGCAAACAGGATAAACAGGGTAGACAGGGTAGACAGGGCAAACAGGGTAGACAGGGTAAACAGGGCAAACAGGGTAGACAGGGCAAACAGGGTAGACAGGGTAGACAGGGTAGACAGGGTAAACAGGGCAAACAGGGCAAACAGGGTAGACAGGGCAAACAGGGTAAACAGGGTAAACAGGGTAGACAGGGTAAACAGGGCAAACAGGGCAAACAGGGTAGACAGGGCAAACAGGGTAGACAGGGTAGACAGGGTAGACAGGATAGACAGGGCAAACAGGGTAGACAGGGCAAACAGGGCAAACAGGGTAGACAGGGTAAACAGGGTAGACAGGGTAGACAGGGTGGACAGGGTAGACAGGTAAGACAGGGTAGACAGGTAAGACAGGGTAAACAGGGTAAACAGGTCCGGAGGGAAACCCAAGGGAGTGATGGTAAACTGAATCCACAACAGGGTAGCAGGGTGGTGAGATGAATCCACAACAGGGTAGCAGGGTGGTGAGATGAATCCACAACAGGGTAGCAGGGTGGTGAGATGAATCCACAACAGGGTAGCATGGTGGTGAGATGAATCCACAACAGGGTAGCAGGGTGGTGAGATGAATCCACAACAGGGTAGCAGGGTGGTGAGATGAATCCACAACAGGGTAGCAGGGTGGTGAGATGAATCCACAACAGGGTAGCAGGGTGGTGAGATGTGGTACAGGAGACTGGGACCAGAGTCAGAGCGGCAAAACTGCAGTGAGGATGAACAGTGTCAGGCAGGGAAACAGGCACAGCAGGGTAACAGGATCTGGAATAATCATAAATAGCTAGAAGCATAAACTGACTGTGCAGAGTTTACGATCTGGCAGAGTGGAAGTGGCAGGACTGAGTATTTGTAGAGGTCTTGATTATGGAACAGGTTTCAGCTGGTGGGGATCTGCTATGACTCCAGCACACCTGTCTCCAACCACACAATCACACAGAGAGGGAGAGAGAGAGAGAGAGAGAGAGAGAGAGAGAGAGTGTACTGGGGGAGTGGCTGCAGGTCAAGAAGACACCGGATGAACACATGAGGGCGTAGCAGGAGCACATGTGACAGATAGCAAGAGAACATGTCGCTCTCAAAAAGTAGCAAAAGAAAGATAAAGAAAATCTAATTTTCAGGGAAGAACGGACAGAGAGATATGCATTCATCTTACCATCTATCTCCAAACAGACAGAGAGATATGCATTCATCTAACCATCTATCTCCTAACAAACAGAGAGATATGCATTCATCTAACCATCTTTCTCCAATGCCAAGCCAGTGTGTCTTGTTTGCAATGAAAATATCACTGTTTGCAAATAATTCAATCTCAGATGGCATTATGAATCTAAGCATGATACTTTCAAAGTGGACTTCCCGCCCCAGACAGAGGCCCAAAACAGAAATGTTTTACTTTGTCAGGGTAGGGGGCAGTATTCGGAAGTTTGGATGACTGAGGTGCCCAAAGTAAACTGCCTGCTACTCAGGCCTAGAAGCTAGGATATGCATATAATTGGTAGTATTTTATATAAAACACTCGGATGTTTCTAGAACTGTTTGAATGATGTCTGTGAGTATAACAAAACTTATTTGGCAGGCAAACCCCAGAGGACAAACCATCCAGGAATCATTTTTTTTGAGGTCACTCTCTTTTCATTGGTTTTTCTATGGGGATCTAGATTTCTAAGGCACGTGCTTGCAGTTCCTATCGCTTCCACTGGATGTCAGCAGTCTTTAGAAATTGGTTGATGTTTTTCTTTTGAGAAATGAAGAAGTAGCCCTGTTCAGAATGAGGGTCGAGTCTAGTGTTGTGGTTGGGGCGCGTGACCTGAAAGCTCCACTTTGTTTTCCTCCTGTATTGAACGCAGTTTATCCCGTCTTAAATCGTATCGATTATTTACCTTAAAAAATACCTAAAGTTGTGTTAGGAAAGTTGTTTGAAATGTTTGGACAGAGATTACAGGTAATTTATAGTCATGTTGATCGAGTTGGAACTGGTGTTTTTCTGGACGCGCCAAATAAATAGACATTTTGGAGATATAATGACAGAATTAATCGAACACAGGACCGTTTGTGATGTTTATGGGACATATTGGTGCCAACAGAAGAAGCTCTTCAAAGGTAAGTGTTAGTGTTTAAATACCGGAGAGTTGAGACCAAATCACGGACGCTGGACAGAGTGGATTTCAGTTGTAACAAAAGGCAGTTTATTGAATCACAAGATATCTTGTCCTGCAGATTTAACGTGCACGGACCTAGTTCATATAACTCAGTAAGGAGTCAGGTGAGAGGGTTCGGAGCTAGCATGTTGGAGTGAACGGCTGTGCGTGAGAGGCTCCTGCAACTTTTTTGCGAAATAATCTAATTTAACCTACTTTATGGCACTTTTTACAACAAACGTTTCTTTCTAATACAAGATTGTAACTTTTTATATGAAAATGCCGAGTAATAAGCGACCAAAGGACAATAAATCCACAGCGGAGGCCTACTCCCCACTAAACAACGAGACAGACATGGCGGGAGGCACATGCAACAACGTGACACTTACAGAACTTACCCGTGCTTTGGGGGAGCTACGTGTTGCTATAGCTGAGGATCTTAAGGCCACTATTGCTGAGCTGGACACCAAAATCGAGAGCGTCATTCGAACGGTCGCTTCGCATGGCCAGAGTATTGTGGACCTTGAGAAAGCTTCTGAATTCAACGCTGGTAGGATCGACGAGTTAGAGAAGCTATGCTCGTCATTGCAGAGGCTCTCTGTGAAAGTGGTGGACCTGGAGGGCCGATCCAGACGTAATAACCTTCGCGTTGTTGGTCTGGCAGAGGGGATAGAGGCGGGCTCTCGCCCTACCGACTTCTTCGCCAAGCTATTGAAGGATGCAATGGGATCGGATGTTTTGGATTCGGATCCCCAGCTGGACCGCGCACATCGCTCCCTTGTCCCAGTGCCTGGACCGGGCCAACGTCCTCGCCCAGTAATAATCTGTTGTCACAGTTTCAAGACCAAGGATCTTATCCTGCGTGAAGCTCGAATGAGGGGCAACCTGTCACATAAAGGGCATCCATTCCGTGTCTATGAGGATTATGCGCCCGATGTGGCAAAGCATCGCGCCGACTACAGAGATGTCATGACCAAACTCTACAAACTCCATCTTCGCCCAGCCTTACTCTTCCCTGCAAGACTAAGAATTACCCCGCCTTCCGGTGAGAAGATTTGGCTCTCCTCGGTTTTGGACGCAGAGAAGTTTATCCGGGGATATACACCAATCCCCCATACAGGTTAGAGTGCCTTGTTAGTGTGTGTTAGGGTCTGCTCATGGACTCGAATCCATACTATACCATATTGGGTGAAAACGTATTAAACGGGCTCAACAAGGGCTACCGAGCAACATGTAAGACGCTGAGCAGACCAATGGATGGCGGTCAGAGCTCTCATATAACGTTAAATTCACTTTCATCCCGGCTGTGCTCAGCGATGCATATTTTTTACTTCCAGGTTTGATCACTGACACCTTCGGACGGATATACTTATATTCCCCCACTTTTGTTTCGTTATTTATTTTACAATCCTTACATCACTCTTACTACCATACCATTTACTTATTGCTTGCAGGGGACTGGGGGTGATGGTTGGGAGGAGGCAGACGCCTGGTTAGCAAGTTGATGTTTTGTGCCGTTCTGCCTTTGTCTGGCCTTGGGCCTCTCTCCCGACTAGGGTCCCACTAGCCCTCTGTAATGCTTATGTATGTGTAGGTGTGCGTAAATATAATTACTATTTGTACTTTATTACTATTTTCTCTTAGCATTTTAGTATTAATTATGTGTATATTTTAAATCAGTGTAGATTGTTATTCTGGGGTATGAATGTTTGTATGTGTATGTGTGCATATGGATGTATATACATATTCTTTAAATATATATTTTTACATATGATTTTTTTGTGTGGGTATGTTTACATACATGTATATGTATGGATGTGTGTGTGTGTGTATGTATATATATGTATATATAGGTATGTGTATGTGTGTGTATGTATGTGTATGTATATATATATATATATATGTATGTGTATGTATGTATGTGTATATATATATATATATATATATATAAGGTATATATTTTTACTTATTTTTTATTAAACATATTTTTTTTTATGGGTGGAACATTTAATTTAACAAATCCTTGTTCCGATCTCCTGACCCACAGTATGTAAAGGTACGGCTGACTAGGTCAGTTGCGGATGGTTTATTTTTTGACCGGCAGTGCTTAGCAATATTATCTTGAGGCTATATCTTGCTTATCTCTGGGATTGACCCAGGATGACGCTTAAATGCGCAATATGTTTAAGTTCCAACTTATTTGGTTTAGGTTTATTAGATGCTAACTGAACACTTAACTCGCGGGAGCCTCCTCAGTTCATATGTTAGTAGAAGTTCTAGGATAGTGAGAGGTGAACGTATAGTTGGTATTTTATTTTTGTTTTACCTCTTGTTCGAGGTCGCGCCGTGCTTTTTGGCATCGGCCAGACAATGTGTTTATTATTTTTATTTTTCCTTTTTTTCTCTCCTGTTTGTACATGCCTGTTAAATGTGGGTTGATGGGGGGGGGTAAGTGTTGGGGAAATTAGGGGAACCGGGTGGGAAGTAAAGGTGCTTGCAGGGGGAGGGTGGGTTGGATACTGCTCGGGTGTAGGTGCTACATATGCTGATCGTGATGGTTTGGTGCGCTTTCTTACCTTTTTATCAAGTTACATGGTATGCAGGCCACCATAGGAACTACAAACGAGAGGAGGGCGGGGCTTACATTCACTTCCTGGAATGTCAAGGGTTTAAACGAACCAATTAAGAGGGGCAAGGTCCTAGCCCACTTGAAAGCACTCTCGTCTGATATTATATTTTTTGCAAGAAACCCATCTGAAGAATAACTCTCATAGCAGACTTAAGTGTAGGTGGGTGGGGCAAGTGTATCACTCTAACTTCTCTGCCAAAACGAGAGGCACAGCGATTCTGGTACGGAAAGGAATTCCCTTTCTACATAAAACCACTACTGCGGATAAAGAGGGTCGGTATGTGATCGCAATAGGAGAAATCCACTCTACCTCAGTAACTCTACTAAATATCTATGGGCCAAACATTGACAACCCCTCTTTTTTCAAAAGAGTCCTTGCCCTGATTCCAGATATCTCCCATACTAACCTGGTCATTGGAGGGGACCTTAACTGTGTGCTAGACCAATATTTGGATAGATTCTCTACCCGGCGAACCCCTACCTCCTATTCAAGCGAATTCTTGAATACCTACATTAAAAATTCTAACTTATTTGATATATGGAGGATCGCTAATAGTAAGGAATACTCCTTTTACTCTCATGTTCACAAGGTTTACACTCGAATTGATTACTTTTTGTTGGATGCTAGACTACTCCCCTATACCTGTAATGTGAGGTATCATGATATTATAATCTCGGACCACAGTCCACTCACCTTCTCCCTGAGATTGGGTGACATTGTACCAAACGAGAGGGTCTGGAGGTTGAATCCTCAGCTCCTCACAGAACCAACATTCTGTGAATATCTTAAAGACCAAATTCAATTTTTCTTTGATACCAACGGCAACACAGAGACCTCCCCAGCATTATTGTGGGAAACACTGAAGGCCAGGAGTAGGCAAAACAGAGGAAAACTGGAAGAACTAGAGGGACAAATTCACTTACTGGATAGGGAGAATGCTAGCCACCCATCTATGGAGAAACATAAAAAAATTACCTCTTTAAAATTTGAATATAATCAGATTCTCTCAGCTAAAATTGCTAAATCTTTTCTCTATGCCAAGCAAAAATATTTTGAGTTTGGTGACAAACCACACAAATTACTCGCCAGACAACTTCGAAAAAATGTGAGTGACCGAATGATTCACAGGGTTAAATCTGCATCTGGGGAATTACTCTCTTCCCCCAAAGACATCAATGACAGATTCCGGCAGTTTTATGAGACTCTATATACATCTAAAGCGGATCCTAACCCCTTAATTATGCAAACATTTTTGGAGGACTGTAATCTTCCTGCCTGAACCAGGAAGATTCTATCTTCCTGAATAAGGAAATATCTCTTGATGAAATCCGAGAAACAATTAAATCTCGAAAGAGTGGCAAGACCCCGGGCCCAGATGGATACCCTGGTGAATTCTATAAAACATTCAGCAACATGCTCTCCCCTATCTGCACAAAATGTTGATTCAGGCCAATGAGGATGGAGCTCTCCCTTCTACTTTGGACGAAGCGTTCATTACAGTTATACATAAGAAGGTTAAAGATCCAGAAGAGGTAGGGTCATACAGACCAATATCTCTCCTTAATACAGACCAAAGATTTTAGCAAAAACTCTGGCTAACAGGCTTAGCACTTTAATTGGCAAATTGGTCCATTCGGATCAGACCGGCTTTATCCCTAACAGAAACTCATTCTTCAATCTCAGGCGCCTCTTCAATATTATGTATTCTCAGAGGTTACCCAACGTGGACCTTGCCGTCATATCTCTTGACGCCGAAAAGGCCTTTGACCAAGTTGAGTGGCCCTATCTATTCAAGGTCCTACAGAAATTTAATATTGGAGATAGGTTCATAAATTGGATCCAGCTTTTATATAGGAACCCCTGTGCCAGAATACTCACTAACCAATCATTGTCGCCCGATTTAACCTCAACAGGGGACAAGGCAGGGTTGTGCGCTGTCGCCTATGCTCTTCGCCCTAATTATCGAACCGCTCGCTCAGACGATTAGATCTCATGCAGCAATACACGGCTATAATACTAAAGATACTCTAAATAAGATCTCCCTATACGCAGATGACATCCTCCTCTATGTAGCAGAACCCCAGGCTAGTATCCCAGCTATTCTTGATGTGATCAATTTGTTTGGTACCTTCTCGGGATACAGAATAAATTGGAACAAGAGTGAATTAATGCCCATACGGTCGCAAAATACCTCCTGGCTAGAACATCTCCCATTTAAGTTATCTTCAGAAAAATTTACCTACCTAGGAATTGTAGTTACCAAACAATACTCCTTACTATTTAAAGAGAATTTCCCCTCTCTGATACAAAAACTCAAAGCAAACATACTATTTTGGAGAACTCTCCCAATTTCTCTGCTCGGAAGAATTAATGCCATTAAAATGGTCTTCCTCCCACAACTGCTCTACCTATATCAGAACATCCCAGTATTCATACCTAAATCCTTTCATAAACAACTGGACTCAATTATCAATCCTTTCATCTGGGATTATAAAACACACAGGATAGGTAAAAAACACCTCTGTAAATCCAAGATGGAAGGAGGATTGTCTCTCCCAAATTTTATATTTTATTACTGGGCCGCTAACCTCCGCATTGTTACGTTTCTGTTGGATGACGTACTCCCGGCACCCAGCTGGCTTAGTATGGAGCGTGAGGAGTGTCACCCCTTCTCTATTGGCGCTGTGATTTTGTCGCCTGTCAATCTGGAGATGTCACTTTATTGTAACAATCCTATAATACATAGCACAGTCCGAATCTGGAAGCAAATTAAAGTCCACTTTGAGCTCAGACCAATGTCATTCATGCTCCCTGTCGCCAGGAATCCCTCCTTTGCTTCTTCTAACCTTGATAACACCTTTGAGCGATGGGGAGAGTTGGGGATAAGTACCATAGGGGATTTATACATAGAAGGGACCTTTGCTTCCTTTGAGCTGCTGAGGGAAACTTATAATCTTCCCAGAAGTAATTTTTTCAGATACCTACAAATTAGAGACTACGTTAGAAAACACCTCCCAACATTTGGGAATGCCAAACCTTCCATGTTTGACGGATGCATAAAAATATGCCCCACCTCAGATAAACTGATATCGCGTCTATATGATGCTTTTCAATCTGTTAGCACACCTTCTACTGATACCATCAAGGCAAAATGGGAGGAAGAACTAGGGACTGACATCTCAGTGGCAGACTGGGAAGAGAGCTTGGAGTATATCCACACATGCTCCATTAATTCCAGACATCATCTCATACAATTCAAGGTATTACACAGATTACACTATTCCAAAACTAAACTGCATAGGATATTTCCTGACACATCCCCTACATGTGATACATGTCAGGCTACGCAGGGTACACTACTCCACTGCTTTGCCCTATGCTCTAGCATGCATGGTTATTGGTGTGGAATTTTTAGGATCCTCTCTGAAGTTTTGGAGACTTCAATAGATCCAGACCCGCTTCTGATAATCCTGGGAGTATCTGAGTCCCTAAACGGATTAACCAACCCCCAAAAACAACTAATCTCGTATGGTCTCATCTCGGCAAAAAAACTAATCTTGTTGTTTTGGAAAAGGAGGGAAGCGCCCTCTACCAAATTATGGCTCAGTGAATTGGCAAACACTGTACACTTAGAAAGAATTAGATATATTCTGAACAATAAATGATCAACTTTTGATAAAATCTGGCAGCCTTTCCTCTCCTACTTGGACGAGTCGGCGCTGTGAATTTGTACTTATTAACGCACTCTCAATTGTAATATTTTAATCTACCTTTGGGCAGCGTGTGCTGGCCCTGCCACCCGAGCAGTTGGGAGGGGGGGGGGGGAAATAGGGGATGGGGGGGGGGGGGCATCTTCCCTCTTTCTTTCTACGTGTCCTTGTTTTGTATGTCGTGTTTTGTATTATTTGTTCTGCACCCAGAACTCTGGGTCTTGTTGTTCCTGTATGCTCTTTTATGTTTAGATAAGAATTGTATACTTGTCATGTATACCTATACACCATTCTGGTGTGTGTTTAATAAAAATATTTGAAAAAAACAAACAAAAAAACAATAGGAACAAGTCAACTCATACCAGTTCTATGATCATTCTGGGAGGACAAACACAATAATAATGTGTATTTGTATATGTTTCTGAACTTGGTTTCTGTTGCTAATGATCTGTTGTTGGATGGTAACAGAGTAATTGCATAGCAGCTTCTGACATTTCTGAATGTTTTTTTGTTTAGATTAGATTTCCTTGAACATATTTTCTGTCTGTTTAATCTGTTATCAATAGATGGTCAAGGTATTGATTATCTGTTATCAATAGATGGTCAAGGTATTGATTATCTGTTATCAATAGATGGTCAAGGTATTGATTATCTGTTATCAATAGATGGTCGAGGTATTGATTATCTGTTATCAATGATTATCTGTTATCAATAGATGGTCGAGGTATTGATTATCTGTTATCAATAAGATGGTCAAGGTATTGATTATCTGTTATCAATAGATGGGCAAGGTATTGATTATCTGTTATCAATAGATGGTCAAGGTATTGATTATCTGTTATCAATAGATGGTCAAGGTATTGATTATCTGTTATCAATAGATGGTCAAGGTATTGATTATCTGTTATCAATGATTATTATATTGCCAACTGCCTGTCCAAAAGGCCACGGTCGTAGTAGCATAAAAACATGTGAAGGACTACAACCTGAGGAGACGGTTTGTCCTCACAGCTCCTACAGGCCCTGGTGTACGAGGATGTGCAGGTGGACAGCACTGATTGGTCCTGGACAGCAGGAGGAGCAGAGGATGATGGGAAGGTTCACCTCAAGCAAATGCTCTTTGTGAAGAGAAGCGCTACATTGAGGATGATGTCTTCACTGTCAAGATGTTCCACTCACAGGAGCAGGCACTGATCGTGGAGGAATAACAACATTACACAGAGCAAGATGTTCCACTCACAGGAGCAGGCACTGATCGTGGAGGAATAACAACATTACACAGAGCAAGATGTTCCACTCACAGGAGCAGGCACTGATCGTGGAGGAATAACAACATTACACAGAGCAAGATGTTCCACTCACAGGAGCAGGAACTGATCGTGGAGGAGTAACAACATTACACAGAGCAAGATGTTCCACTCACAGGAGCAGGCACTGATCGTGGAGGAGTAACAACATTACACAGAGCAAGATGTTCCACTCACAGGAGCAGGAACTGATCGTGGAGGAGTAACAACATTACACAGAGCAAGATGTTCCACTCACAGGAGCAGGAACTGATCGTGGAGGAATAACAACATTACACAGAGCAAGATGTTCCACTCACAGGAGCAGGAACTGATCGTGGAGGAATAACAACATTACACAGAGCAAGATGTTCCACTCACAGGAGCAGGAACTGATCGTGGAGGAATAACAACATTACACAGAGCAAGATGGATTTTGTCTTGGGGCAAGAGTTGTCCTTGCGGGAAAGCTTGATGAGCTCCAGCAGGCAGAAGGACAATTTGAATTGTTCAGATGGGGGTTTATTGAGGACAGAAACTATGATGTGGAGGACATCCAGGAAGTGGATGATGACTATTATGATGTCGACGACAACAACGATGGTGATATTGATGGAGGAATAGATGAATGAGGTTGAGGGTGATGACTACAACAACGATGGTGATGTTGATGGAGGAATAGATGAATGAGGTTGAGGGTGATGACTACAACAACGATGGTGATGTTGATGGAGGAATAGATGAATGAGGTTGAGGGTGATGACTACAACAACGATGGTGATGTTGATGGAGGAATAGATGAATGAGGCTGAGGGTGACGACTACAACAACGATGGTGATGTTGATGGAGGAATAGATGAATGAGGCTGAGGGTGATGACTACAACAACGATGGTGATGTTGATGGAGGAATAGATTAATGAGGCTGAGGGTGATGACTACAACAACGATGGTGATATTGATGGAGGAATAGATGAATGAGGCTGAGGGTGATGACTACAACAACGATGGTGATATTGATGGAGGAATAGATTAAACCTATGACACAATGTTCTACAGTTGAGGACTCTTACTGTGGTGGACTTTATTTAATAAATAGGTCTGTAGGCTTTTAGCTGGGGTTGAATATACTCCTCAGTAAACTGGGGAAACAGCTTGATTGTGCTACTAGAGACTTGTAATGAGTAGAATAAGAACATTTGTGATTGATCAGAGAGTTTATGTCCACATGCCAAGACAACAGGCTTTAGGCGAGAGCTTAAAACGCATCAGTTTTCACTATCTGAATGCCTGAAACACTACATGGGCTGGTTGAATATAACGTTACTCATCATATAGGCCAGGCTACACATATTCATATACAGCAGACAGGCCTACAAGTTGTTGACATTTAAAGGAGATGTTCCTCCTTCATGGAGACTCACTGTAAACATGGGCTGGTTGAATATAACATTACTCATCATATAGGCCAGGCTACACATATTCATATACAGCAGACAGGCCTACAAGATGTTGACATTTAAAGGAAATGTTCCCCCTTCGTGGAGACTCACAGTAAACACTGCATATGTCGGCTTAGTCTGAAATTACCTTTACATTTCTATGGCCTTAGTCTGAAATGACCTTTACATTTCTATGGCCTTAGTCTCATGGTTTCCAAGATGGCGTAGCAGTAAGTCATCCTGTCGTCCTGTCCCCTGTATATATCGCGTCTTTTTCGTTTTTTTACATATTTTTCTTCGCATACCTCTTTAAAAACATTTTGCTAAATCTAAGCTTCCAAATACTCTCCTGCAACCCGCCTCACCCAATGTAGCTATTTTTCCTAAAGCATTTATATTTACTTCGGAACCGAAACCCCTCAACTGAAGCTAGCCAGCTAATCCACCAGCTATGCTAGCGGTCTTCAGCTAACCGGTCATCAGCTAACCTTTAGCCCGGAAAGCTCTCGCCAGTTCGAACAACGCGACTCTAACCAGAGCATAACGGACCTATTTATTTTTCATCCCCGGATTCCCACCGCAAACGGAACATTTTTCAGCTGGATCTTCACAACTAGCTATCTAGCTAAACTGCAACCCTGGATGATTACCCCTGGCTAGCGTTTCCACCCACTTAGCTTGAAGCTAGCCCGGCCAGAGCACCTGTAGCACACCCCTGCTACCCTGTCTAGCCCGGGCCTACGAACTGTTAGCTTGTTAGCACAAGCCTGCTAACCGTCTGAATCGCCGCGTCCCAAACACTCACTGGACCCATATTTACTTTCTATCTCTTTCTATTTTTAATTTGTTTATACCTTCCGGTAACCTGCCTCACCCATTGTGATACGGAATCGCTATTATTTTAAATTTTTTAGAACACACTCAAGAACCTCCAGACGCTAACCAGCTAACTAGCTACAAGCTATTTAGTCATTGTTAGTTTTTTTAACCTGGATAACACTCGCCAGTCCAGCTTCCCTGCCCATCCACCGCTGCCCCCTGGACACTGATCTCTTGGCTACATAGCTGATGCACGCTGGACTGTCAATTAATCACGGTACTCCATTCTGCTTGTTTGTTTTATCTGTCGGCCCCGTTGCCTAGTCAACGCCATTTTACCTGCTGTTTGTTGTGCTAGCTGACTAGCTGTTGCTGTCTCACCTACTGTTTTAGCTAGCTTTCCCAATTCAACACCTGTGATTACTGTATGCCTCGCTGTATGTCTCTCTCAAATGTCAATATGACTTGTATACTGTTGTTCAGGTTAGTGATCATTGTTTTAGTTCACAATGGAGCCCCGAGTTCCACTCTTCATACCCCTGTTACCTCCTTTGTCCCACCTCCCACACATGCGGTGACCTCACCCATTACAACCAGCATGTCCAGAGATACAACCTCTCTCATCATCACCCAGTGCCTGGGCTTACCTCCGCTGTACCCGCACCCCACCATACCCCTGTCTGCGCATTATGCCCTGAATATATTCTACCATGCCCAGAAACCTGCTCCTCTTATTCTCTGTCCCCAACGCTCTAGGCGACCAGTTTTGATAGCCTTCAGCCGCACCCTCATACTACTCCTTCTCTGCTCCGCGGGTGATGTGGAGGTAAACCCAGGCCCTGCATGTCCCCAGGCACCCTCATTTGTTGACTTCTGTGATCGAAAAAGCCTTGGTTTCATGCATGTCAACATCAGAAGCCTCCTCCCTAAGTTTGTTTTACTCACTGCTTTAGCACACTCTGCTAACCCTGATGTCCTTGCCGTGTCTGAATCCTGGCTCAGGAAGGCCACCAAAAATTCAGAGATTTCCATACCCAACTATAACATCTTCCGTCAAGATAGAACTGTCAAAGGGGGAGGAGTTGCAGTCTACTGCAGAGATAGCCTGCAAAGTAATGTCATACTTTCCAGGTCCATACCCAAACAGTTCGAACTACTAATTTTGAAAATTACTCTCTCCAGAAATAAGTCTCTCACTGTTGCCGCCTGCTACAGACCCCCCTCAGCTCCCAGCTGTGCCCTGGACACCATTTGTGAATTGATTGCCCCCCATCTAGCTTCAGAGTTTGTTCTGTTAGGTGACCTAAACTGGGATATGCTTAACACCCCAGCAGTCCTACAATCTAAGCTAGATGCCCTCAATCTCACACAAATCATCAAAGGAACCCACCAGGTACAACCCTAACTCCGTAAACAAGGGTACCCTCATAGACGTCATCCTGACCAACTGGCCCTCCAAATACACCTCCGCTGTCTTCAACCAGGATCTCAGCGATCACTGCCTCATTGCCTGTATCCGCCACGGAGCCGCAGTCAAACGACCACCCCTCATCACTGTCAAACGCTCCCTAAAACACTTCTGTGAGCAGGCCTTTCTAATCGACCTGGCCCGGGTATCCTGGAAGGACATTGACCTCATCCCGTCAGTTGAGGATGCCTGGTCATTCTTTAAAAGTAACTTCCTCACCATTTTAGATAAGCATGCTCCGTTCAAAAAATGCAGAACCAAGAACAGATACAGCCCTTGGTTCACTCCAGACCTGACTGCCCTCGACCAGCACAAAAACATCCTGTGGCGGACTGCAATAGCATCGAATAGTCCCCGCGATATGCAACTGTTCAGGGAAGTCAGGAACCAATACACGCAGTCAGTCAGGAAAGGTAAGGCCAGCTACTTCAGGCAGAAGTTTGCATCCTGTAGCTCCAACTCCAAAAAGTTCTGGGACACTGTGAAGTCCATGGAGAACAACAGCACCTCCTCCCAGCTGCCCACTGCACTGAGGCTAGGTAACACGGTCACCACCGATAAATCCATGATTATCGAAAACTTCAATAAGCATTTCTCAACGGCTGGCCATGCCTTCCGCTTGGCTACTCCAACCTCGGCCAACAGCTCCGCCCCCCCCCGCAGCTCCTCGCCCAAGCCTCTCCACGTTCTCCTTTACCCAAATCCAGATAGCAGATGTTCTGAAAGAGCTGCAAAACCTGGACCCGTACAAATCAGCTGGGCTTGACAATCTGGACCCTCTATTTCTGAAACTCTCCGCCGCCATTGTCGCAACCCCTATTACCAGCCTGTTCAACCTCTCTTTCATATCGTCTGAGATCCCCAAGGATTGGAAAGCTGCCGCAGTCATCCCCCTCTTCAAAGTGGGAGACACCCTGGACCCAAACTGTTATAGACCTATATCCATCCTGCCCTGCCTATCTAAGGTCTTTGAAAGCCAAGTCAACAAACAGGTCACTGACCATCTCGAATCCCACCGTACCTTCTCCGCTGTGCAATCTGGTTTCCGAGCCGGTCACGGGTGCACCTCAGCCACACTCAAGGTACTAAACGATATCATAACCGCCATCGATAAAAGACAGTACTGTGCAGCCGTCTTCATCGACCTTGCCAAGGCCTTCGACTCTGTCAATCACCATATTCTTATCGGCAGACTCAGTAGCCTCGGTTTTTCGGATGACTGCCTTGCCTGGTTCACCAATTACTTTGCAGACAGAGTTCAGTGTGTCAAATCGGAGGGCATGCTGTCCGGTCCTCTGGCAGTCTCTATGGGGTGCCACAGGGTTCAATTCTCGGGCCGACTCTTTTCTCTGTATATATCAATGATGTTGCTCTTGCTGCGGGCGATTCCCTGATCCACCTCTACGCAGACGACACCATTCTATATACTTTCGGCCCGTCATTGGACACTGTGCTATCCAACCTCCAAACGAGCTTCAATGCCATTCAACACTCCTTCCGTGGCCTCCAACTGCTCTTAAACGCTAGTAAAACCAAATGCATGCTTTTCAACCGATCGCTGCCTGCACCCGCATGCCCGACTAGCATCACCACCCTGGATGGTTCCGACCTTGAATATGTGGACATCTATAAGTACCTAGGTGTCTGGCTAGACTGCAAACTCTCCTTCCAGACTCATATCAAACATCTCCAATCGAAAATCAAATCAAGAGTCGGCTTTCTATTCCGCAACAAAGCCTCCTTCACTCACGCCGCCAAGCTTACCCTAGTAAAACTGACTATCCTACCGATCCTCGACTTCGCGATGTCATCTACAAAATGGCTTCCAATACTCTACTCAGCAAACTGGATGCAGTCTATCACAGTGCCATCCGTTTTGTCACTAAAGCACCTTATACCACCCACCACTGCGACTTGTATGCTCTAGTCGGCTGGCCCTCGCTACATATTCGTCGCCAGACCCACTGGCTCCAGGTCATCTACAAGTCCATGCTAGGTAAAGCTCTGCCTTATCTCAGTACACTGGTCACGATGGCAACACCCATCCGTAGCACGCGCTCCAGCAGGTGTATCTCACTGATCATCCCTAAAGCCAACACCTCATTTGGCCGCCTTTCGTTCCAGTACTCTGCTGCCTGTGACTGGAACGAACTGCAAAATTGCTGAAGTTGGAGACTTTTATCTCCCTCACCAACTTCAAACATCAGCTATCTGAGCAGCTAACCGATCGCTGCAGCTGTACATAGTCTATTGGTAAATAGCCCACCCATTTTCACCTACCTCATTCCCATACTGTTTTTATACTGTTTTTATTTATGTACTTTTCTGCTCTTTTGCACACCAATATCTCTACCTGTACATGACCATCTGATCATTTATCACTCCAGTGCTAATCTGCAAAATTGTAATTTTTCGCCTACCTCATGCCTTTTGCACACATTGTATATAGACTCCCCCTTTTTTCTACTGTGTTATTGACTTGTTAATTGTTTACTCCATGTGTAACTCTGTGTTGTCTGTTCACACTGCTATGCTTTATCTTGGCCAGGTCGCAGTTGCAAATGAGAACTTGTTCTCAACTAGCCTACCTGGTTAAATAAAGGTGAAATAAAAAATAAAAAAATAAAAAGTCTGAAATGACCTTTACATTTCTATGGCCTTAGTCTGAAATGACCTTTACATTTCTATGGCCTGTGTCTCAGCATTCTTTCTGAATGTTCTGATTAATCCATTCTTGTTGCTCCATCGTTCTTTCGTTGGAATCACAGCTACATTTTAGTTTGTAACGTGGGATTCTTTTAATGTATGAAACAAATGCAACAGTTCTCTCATCAATAACCAGGGAAACAACAGTTCTCTCATCAATAGCCAGGAGAACAACAGTTCTCTCATCAATAGCTAGGAGAACGACAGTTCTCTCATCAATAGCCAGGAGAACAACAGTTCTCTCATCAATAGCCAGGAGAACAACAATTCTCTCATCAATAGCCAGGGAAACAACAGTTATCTCATCAATAGCCAGGGGAACAACAGTTCTCTCATCAACAGCCAGGGAAACAACAGTTCTCTCATCAATAGCCAGGGAAACAACAGTTCTCTCATCAATAGCCAGGGGAACAACTGTTCTCTCATCAATAGCCAGGGGAACAACAGTTCTCTCATCAACAGCCAGGGAAACAACAGTTCTCTCATCAATAGCCAGGGAAACAACAGTTCTCTCATCAATAGCCAGGGAAACAACAGTTCTCTCATCAATAGCCAGGAGAACAACAGTTCTCTCATCAATAGCCAGGAGAACAACAGTTCTCTCATCAATAGCCAGGAGAACAACAGTTCTCTCATCAATAGCCAGGGAAACAACAATTCTCTCATCAATAGCCAGGGGAACAACAGTTCTCTCTTCAATAGCCAGGGGAACAACAGTTCTCTCATCAATAGCCAGGAGAACAACAGTTCTCTCATCAATAGCCAGGAGAACAACAGTTCTCTCATCAATAGCCAGGAGAACAACAGTTCTCTCATCAATAGCCAGGGGAACAACAGTTCTCTCATCAACAGCCAGGGAAACAACAGTTCTCTCATCAATAGCCAGGGAAACAACAGTTCTCTCATCAATAGCCAGGGAAACAACAGTTCTCTCATCAATAGCCAGGAGAACAACAGTTCTCTCATCAATAGCCAGGAGAACAACAGTTCTCTCATCAATAGCCAGGAGAACAACAGTTCTCTCATCAATAGCCAGGGGAACAACAGTTCTCTCATCAATAGCCAGGGGAACAACAGTTCTCTCATCACTAGCCAGGGGAAAATGCTCAGCCTGACTGAGGCCTTCCAGAACAATCCTATGCACGTCATCCTTCAGAGCACGGACACGGTGTCCAGCTGTTGACGCAGACAAGGGGCACCTGTTTGACAGACGCAATTATGCTATCTATAGACTTGTCTGTGGCCAATTCCTCCAAAACTGTCACTGGATTCTACTGTCTTGTTTGTAGCTTGTAGTTAATGATTACATGTTTCTGCTGGGGCGGGAAGGCCTCTGTCTCGGGCGGGAAGGACACTGTCTGGGGCGGGAAGGACACTGTCTGGGGCGGGAAGGACACTGTCTGGGGCGGGAAGGACACTGTCTGGGGCAGGAAGGACACTGTCTGGGGCGGGAAGGACACTGTCTGGGGCGGGAAGGACACTGTCTGGGGTGGGAAGGCCTCTGTCTGGGGCGGGAAGGCCTCTGTCTGGGGCGGGAAGGCCTCTGTCTGGGGCAGGAAGGATACTGTCTGGGGGCGGGAAGGATACTGTCTGGGGCAGGAAAGCCTCTGTCTGGGGCGGGAAGGCCTCTGTCTGGGGCGGGAAGGACATTGTCTGGGGCGGGAAGGCCTCTGTCTGGGGCGGGAAGGCCTCTGTCTGGGGGCAGGAAGGACACTGTCTGGGGCGGGAAGGCCTCTGTCTGGGGCAGGAAGGCCTCTGTCTGGGGCGGGAATGCCTCTGTCTGGGGCAGGAAGGCCTCTGTCTGGGGGTGGGAAGTCCTCTGTCTGGGGCGGGAAAGACACTGTCTGGGGTGGGAGGGCC
Organism: Oncorhynchus nerka; assembly: GCF_034236695.1. Classification (NCBI taxonomy): domain Eukaryota; kingdom Metazoa; phylum Chordata; class Actinopteri; order Salmoniformes; family Salmonidae; genus Oncorhynchus; species Oncorhynchus nerka. The sequence goes on from NW_027040150.1 coordinate 120,112, forward strand.
TCTGTCTGGGGCAGGAAGGCCTCTGTCTGGGGCGGGAAGGCCTCTGTCTGGGGTGGGAAGGCCTCTGTCTGGGGTGGGAAGGCCTCTGTCTGGGGTGGGAAGGCCTCTGTCTGGGGGCAGGAAGAAAACTTTGAACGTTTCATGCTAAGATTCATAATACCGAGATATTGGTGATTTTATGAACTTAATCAGATCTAAATTATTTTATTGTCACTGAATGTATTATGTACTAATCAAATGTGTTAAACATGTTGTTAAATATGTAGTGTAGCCATTTCATTAATTCAGCCTATTCATTAGTGTAGCCATTTCATTAATTCAGCCTGTTCATTAGTGTAGCCAGTTCATTAATTCAGCCTATTCATTAGTGTAGCCAGTTCATTAGTGTAGCCAGTTCATTAATTCAGCCTATTCATTAATTCAGCCTGTTCATTAATTCAGCCTATTCATTAATTCAGCCTGTTCATTAATTCAGCCTATTCATTAATTCAGCCTGTTCATTAATTCAGCCTATTCATTAGTGTAGCCAGTTCATTAATTCAGCCTGTTCATTAATTCAGCCTATTCATTAGTGTAGCCAGTTCATTAATTCAGCCTATTCATTAGTGTAGCCAGTTCATTAGTGTAGCCAGTTCTCATTAGTGTAGCCAGTTCATTAGTGTAGCCAGTTCATTAGTGTAGCCAGTTCATTAGTGTAGCCAGTTCATTAGTGTAGCCATTTCATTAATTCAGCCTATTCATTAGTGTAGCCAGTTCATTAGTGTAGCCAGTTCATTAATTCAGCCTATTCATTAGTGTAGCCATTTCATTAGTGTAGCCAGTTCATTAATTCAGCCTGTTCATTAATTCAGCCTATTCATTAATTCAGCCTGTTCATTAATTCTGCCAGTTCATTAATTCAGCCTATTCATTAATTCAGCCTGTTCATTAATTCAGCCTATTCATTAATTCAGCCTGTTCATTAATTCTGCCTATTCATTAATTCAGCCTATTCATTAATTCAGCCTGTTCATTAATTCAGCCTATTCATTAATTCAGCCTGTTCATTAATTCAGCCTATTCATTAATTCAGCCTATTCATTAATTCAGCCTGTTCATTAATTCAGCCTATTCATTAATTCAGCCTGTTCATTAATTCAGCCTGTTCATTAATTCAGCCTATTCATTAACTCAGCCTATTAATTGTGATAATATTATATTCTAATTATGCTCTGGCCTGCCGACTTTAACTCAGAAAACAATTGTCCCGAAGCCAAACCTAGTTGACGAACCCTGTTTTATAGTATTCCATGGCCTTTACTGGCCAACTGCTGTTATGGTTATGATATACTATGGTGTTGTGTCACTAGACTTTGACCAGATATTATTGCATCCAAAGATCAACTGAACCTAGATTATAGATACAGAGACACTTGTCATCAGGAAGGTTCTCTCTCAGCACAACGGAAAATATCTCAATGACTTGACATGTTCTGGTTGTGAATTCAGGCTACAAGGTAAGACTCTTCCCAGTGATTATTGTAAAGTGTGTAGAGAAATGCAATGTCTGGTGTTATTTTAGTATAGTGAATGACAGTAAAACACTCAGATGTAACAGTCCATTTCACCTGGGACAGCTACGTGACAGTTCAATCATACAAAATGGCGCTAACTGGGTGTAGTCAAGTCACATTCAATAACATGTTGTTCATATAGCTAACTGGGTGTAGTCAAGTCACATTCAATAACATGTTGTTCATATAGCTAACTGGGTGTAGTCAAGTCACATTCAATAACATGTTGTTCATATAGCTAACTGGGTGTAGTCAAGTCACATTCAATAACATGTTGTTCATATAGCTAACTGGGTGTAGTCAAGTCACATTCAATACCATGTTGTTCATATAGCTAACTGGGTGTAGTCAAGTCACATTCAATAACATGTTGTTCATATAGCTAACTGGGTGTAGTCAAGTCACATTCAATAACATGTTGTTCATATAGCTAACTGGGTGTAGTCAAGTCACATTCAATAACATGTTGTTCATATAGCTAACTGGGTGTAGTCAAGTCACATTCAATAACATGTTGTTCATATAGCTAACTGGGTGTAGTCAAGTCACATTCAATAACATGTTGTTCATATAGCTAACTGGGTGTAGTCAAGTCACATTCAATAACATGTTGTTCATATAGCTAACTGGGTGTAGTCAAGTCACATTCAATAACATGTTGTTCATATAGCTAACTGGGTGTAGTCAAGTCACATTCAATAACATGTTGTTCATATAGCTAACTGGGTGTAGTCAAGTCACATTCAATAACATGTTGTTCATATAGCTAACTGGGTGTAGTCAAGTCACATTCAATAACATGTTGTTCATATAGCTAACTGGGTGTAGGCAAGTCACATTCAATAACATGTTGTTCATATATTGCGTAGGCAATGAAATGAAAAAACATATTGTTCATATATTCGTATATTGAGGATATTTTACAATTTGTATATTTTTTCATGTATTATAATTCAATGACATGTTGGATCTCTGTTTAGGGGTCATTGCTCGATAATGAGTCTCTCTGGGGAGAGAGAGGAGGGCAGCCAATTCTCTAAAATGAGTCTCTCTGGGGAGAGAGAGGAGGGCAGCCAATTCTCTAAAATGAGTCTCTCTGGGGAGAGAGAGGAGGGCAGCCAATTCTCTAAAATGAGTCTCTCTGGGGAACATGACACCAACGTTAAGAGGTGAGATTACAATTTTGTTTAAGAATTTATGAAGAGTTTATATCCATAATTTTTTCACATTTGTGTTTTTTCATCAGAAATTAAGTCTTCTGGGTACCTTCATGTGTAAAATATTACTTTTCTAAGATTCATAGATTGTAGTGTCTGATACTTTCCCCTAAACGTCAACTGAGCGGTGCAGAGACACCATTCAAATGTGTGCAGATTCATCACATCTTCAGCTGGAAACACTAAGTGATGTTGTCCGTCTGTGACCAAAGAGAAAGTGGTCTGAGTTCAATTCTAGGAAATTATTTAGTTTATTTTTTTCATTTTGGGGGCTGAACATCACAGCGAATATTGTTACATCACAGCGAATATTGTTACATCACAGCGAATATTGTTACATCACAGTGAATATTGTTACATCACAGCGAATATTGTTACATCACAGCGAATATTGTTACATCACAGTGAATATTGTTACATCACAGCGAATATTGTTACATCACAGTGAATATTGTTACATCACAGCGAATATTGTTACATCACAGTGAATATTGTTACATCACAGTGAATATTGTTACATCACAGTGAATATTGTTACATCACAGCGAATATTGTTACATCACAGTGAATATTGTTACATCACAGAGAATATTGTTACATCACAGCGAATATTGTTACATCACAGCGAATATTGTTACATCACAGTGAATATTGTTACATCACAGAGAATATTGTTACATCACAGTGAATATTGTTACATCACAGTGAATATTGTTACATCACAGCGAATATTGTTACATCACAGTGAATATTGTTACATCACAGAGAATATTGTTACATCACAGCGAATATTGTTACATCACAGTGAATATTGTTACATCACAGCGAATATTGTTACATCACAGCAAGATGAAACTAATATTGTTACATTCTCTAGATTCTCCCGTTTCATTTGATCTATAGAGCCCCACAGTGGAGGTGTCATAATACCCATAACACCTAGAGGTCAAACAGGGAAATGGTTCCAATAGTTTTATAGAGCCCCACAGTGGAGGTGTCATAATACCCATAACACCTAGCGCTCAAACAGAGAAATGGTTCCAATAGTTTTATAGAGCCCCACAGTGGAGGTGTCATAATACCCATAACACCTAGCGGTCAAACAGGGAAATGGTTCCAATAGTTTTATAGAGCCCCACAGTGGTGTCATAATACCCATAAGACCTAGCGGTCAAACAGGGAAATGGTTCCAATAGTTTTATAGAGCCCCACAGTGGAGGTGTTATAGTACCCATAACACCTAGCGGTCAAACAGGGAAATGGTTCCAATAGTTTTATAGAGCCCCACAGTGGAGGTGTTATAATACCCATAACACCTAGCGGTCAAACAGGGAAATGGTTCCAATAGTATAGAGCCCCACAGTGGAGGTGTTATAATACCCATAACACCTAGCGGTCAAACAGGGAAATGGTTCCAATAGTTTTATAGAGCCCCACAGTGGTGTCATAATACCCATAAGACCTAGCGGTCAAACAGGGAAATGGTTCCAATAGTTTTATAGAGCCCCACAGTGGAGGTGTTATAGTACCCATAACACCTAGCGGTCAAACAGGGAAATGGTTCCAATAGTTTTATAGAGCCCCACAGTGGAGGTGTTATAATACCCATAACACCTAGCGGTCAAACAGGGAAATGGTTCCAATAGTTTTATAGAGCCCCACAGTGGAGGTGTTATAATACCCATAACACCTAGCGGTCAAACAGGGAAATGGTTCCAATAGTTTTATAGAGCCCCACAGTGGAGGTGTTATAATACCCATAACACCTAGCGGTCAAACAGGGAAATGGTTCCAATAGTTTATAGAGCCCCACAGTGGAGGTGTCATAATACCCATAACACCTAGCGGTCAAACAGGGAAATGGTTCCAATAGTTTTTCCACCTTGCATTTTTCCCATAGGGAATTGTAGAAACACTTGAGCCTTTTGGATGGACACTTCTAATGTAACTTTATGGCAGCATCCAATGGGCTTTATTTTTCGAGATCTCCCTGTAGATGTTGAGGTGACATAGTGTCTCCATGAGTGACAGAACACTGAGCCAATCATGACTAACTACAGAACATTGCCAACCCCTATGCTCAGTATTTTCCACTGGCTGCTCATTGCCTTCATTCATGCAGAGATGGGCAGCCTGAAGGTCTCCTCATTGATTTAGCTGGGAAGGGGAGAAATTGTGCTTTACATTGGTATTCATATTACAGTTGACCTGGAAGTATTACGTTTTTAGGAGCTAAAATAAGGTCAATTGTACGGAACAGTGCAATATACAAATGTTTGTTAGCTATCTTTACGCTTCCACTGTCTGATTCTCCTCTCTTCACTAGATGGACAGTAACTTTAGTGTTTAACCCCTCCTCTCTTCACTAGATGGACGGTAACTTTAGTGTTTAACCCCTCTGTATCCAAGGACCAAACTTTTGAATATAATTTTTCGGGGCTCTTCAAGTAGGCTGGACACCTTACATTTTTAACAATGTTTTTTCTGATGAAAACTAGTTCACTGCATCTGCCATGGAGCCCAGTTTCATAACATTACCTTATTTGCCTAGCTATGAAGTAATCGCACAGAGTAGGCTGAGGTGATCTTCGGGAATAACGATGGAGTTCGCTACAGTGTTGAGGTACCGAAGTTTGTTGTTCAGACGAACGACCTGCTAGCTAGCCAAGCTAGTCGGTAACTTTAGTGTTTAACCCCTCTGTGTCCATGGACCAAACTTTTTAATATTATTTTCGGGGCGCCTGGGTTTAATTGTTTGTAAAACTTTAGTGGAGAGCTCTCCATTTTGGTTTTAGGTTTGCCTTCAGAAAGTATTCACACCCCTTGAATTGTTCCACATTTTGTTGTGTCAAAGCCTGAATTTAAAATGGATTCATTCAGATGTTTTGGGGTCACTGGCCTGAACACACAACACCCCATAATGTCAAAGTGGAATTATGTTTTATGAAGTCTTTACAAAATGTATTTAAAATGAAAAGCTGAAATGTCTTGAATCATTAAGTATTCAGCCCCTTTGTTATGGCCCCAAGTCTAAAGAGGTTCAGGAGGAGAAATGAGCTTAAACAAGTCACACAATAATCAGCAGTGGTGCTGCAGTGGTGCTGCAGTGGTGCCTGGGTAATATCACTGGGGAAGACATGTTACAACACATGTGTTGTGATAATAGTGGGTAATATCACTGGGGAAGACATGTTACAACACATGTGTTGTGATAATAGTGGGTAGCTGCTCAGATAGCTGATGTTTGAAGTTGGTGAGGGAGATAAAAGTCTCCAACTTCAGCGATTTTTGCAATTCATTCCAGTCACAGGCAGCAGAGTAATGGAACGAAAGGCGGCCGAATGAGGTGTTGGCTTTAGGGATGATCAATGAGATACACCTGCTGGAGCGCGTGCTACGGATGGGTGTTGACATCGTGACCAGTGAGCTGAGATAAGGCGGAGCTTTGCCTAGCATGGCCTTGTAGATGACCTGGAGCCAGTGGGTCTGGCGACGAATATGTAGCGAGGGCCAGCCAACTAGAGCATACAAGTCGCAGTGGTGGGTAGTATAAGGTGCTTTAGTGACAAAACGGATGGCACTGTGATAAACTGCATCCAGTTTGCTGAGAAGAGTGTTGGAAGCAATTTTGTAGATGACATCGCCGAAGTCGAGGATCGGTAGGATAGTCAGTTTTACCAGGGTAAGCTTGGCAGCGTGAGTGAAGGAGGCTTTGTTGCGGAATAGAAAGCCGACTCTTGATTTGATTTTCGATTGGAGATGTTTGATATGGGTCTGGAAGGAGAGTTTGCAGTCTAGCCAGACACCTAGGTACTTATAGGTGTCCACATATTCAAGGTCGGAACCATCCAGTGTGGTGATGCTAGTCGGGCAAGCGGGTGCAGGCAGCGATCGGTTGAAAAGCATGCATTTGGTTTTACTAGCGTTTAAGAGCAGTTGGAGGCCACGGAAGGAGTGTTGTATGGCATTGAAGCTCGATTGGAGGTTAGATAGCACAGTGTCCAATGACGGGCCGAAAGTGTATAGAATGGTGTCGTCTGCGTAGAGGTGGATCAGGGAATCACCCGCAGCAAGAGCAACATCATTGATATACACAGAGAAAAGAGTCGGCCCGAGAATTGAACCCTGTGGCACCCCCATAGAGACTGCCAGAGGACCGGACAACATGCCCTCCGATTTGACACACTGAACTCTGTCTGCAAAGTAATTGGTGAACCAGGCAAGGCAGTCAACCCGAAAAACCGAGGCATCTGCCATGGAGCCCACACATGTGTTGTGATAATAGTGGGTAATATCACTGGGGAAGACATGTTACACCACATGTGTTGTGATAATAGTGGGTAATATCACTGGGGAAGACATGGTTACACCACATGTGTTGTGATAATAGTGGGTAATATAGTGGGTAATATCACTGGGGAAGACATGGTACACCACATGTGTTGTGATAATAGTGGGTAATATAGTGGGTAATATCACTGGGGAAGACATGGTACACCACATGTGTTGTGATAATAGTGGGTAATATCACTGGGGAAGACATGGTACAACACATGTGTTGTGATAATAGTGGGTAATATAGTGGGTAATATCACTGGGGAAGACATGGTACACCACATGTGTTGTGATAATAGATAATAGTGGGTAATATCACTGGGGAAGACATGGTACACCACATGTGTTGTGATAATAGTGGGTAATATCACTGGTGAAGACATGTTACACCACATGTGTTGTGATAATAGTGGGTAATATCACTGGGGAAGACATGTTACACCACATGTGTTGTGATAATAGTAATATAGTGGGTAATATCACTGGGGAAGACATGGTACACCACATGTGTTGTGATAATAGTGGGTAATATCACTGGGTTGAAGACATGGTACAACACATGTATCACTTGTGAAAATTGGAGTGGGTAATATCACTGGGGAAGACATGTTACAACACATGTGTTGTAATAATAGTGGGTAATATAGTGGGTAATATCACTAGGGGAAGACATGTTACACCACATGTGTTGTGATAATAGTGGGTAATATCACTGGGGAAGACATGTTACACCACATGTGTTGTGATAATAGTGGGTAATATCACTGGGGAAGACATGTTACACCACATGTGTTGTGATAATAGTGGGTAATATAGTGGGTAATATCACTGGGGAAGACATGTTACACCACATGTGTTGTTTAACCAGTGGGTAATATAGTGAATATCACTTTATGGTAAACCATGTAGGCTGTTGTGAACACCTTTAATTAACCAGGGGAAGGTCTATCACCCTGTCATACTGTTTAATTTTTATATTTTTATTTCACCTTTATTTAACCAGGTAGGCTAGTTGAGAACACCTTTATTTAACCAGGTAGGCTAGTTGAGAACACCTTTATTTAACCAGGTAGGCTAGTTGAGAACACCTTTATTTAACCAGGTAGGCTAGTTGAGAACACCTTTATTTAACCAGGTAGGCTAGTTGAGAACACCTTTATTTAACCAGGTAGGCTAGTTGAGAACACCTTTATTTAACCAGGTAGGCTAGTTGAGAACACCTTTATTAACCAGGTAGGCTAGTTGAGAACACCTTTATTTAACCAGGTAGGCTAGTTGAGAACACCTTTATTTAACCAGGTAGGCTAGTTGAGAACAACTATTTACCTGGCCAAGATAAAGCATAGCAGTTCGACACATATAACAACACAGAGTTACACATGGAATGAACCAACATACAAGCAATAATACAGTAGATCTATATACAGCATGTGTAAATGAGGCAGGATGAGAGAGGTAATAAATACAGTAGATCTATATACAGCATGTGTAAATGAGGCAGGATGAGAGAGGTAATAAATACAGTAGATCTATATACAGCATGTGTAAATGAGGCAGGATAAGAGAGGTAATAAATACAGTAGATCTATATACAGCATGTGTAAATGAGGCAGGATGAGAGAGGTAATAAATACAGTAGATCTATATACAGCATGTGTAAATGAGGCAGGATAAGAGAGGTAATAAATACAGTAGATCTATATACAGCATGTGTAAATGAGGCAGGATAAGAGAGGTAATAAATACAGTAGATCTATATACAGCATGTGTAAATGAGGCAGGATAAGAGAGGTAATAAATACAGTAGATCTATATACAGCATGTGTAAATGAGGCAGGATAAGAGAGGTAATAAATACAGTAGATCTATATACAGCATGTGTAAATGAGGCAGGATAAGAGAAAATATAGTAATAAATACAGTAGATCTATATATATACAGCATGTGTAAATGAGGCAGGATAAGAGAGGTAATAAATACAGTAGATCTATATACAGCATGTGTAAATGAGGCAGGATGAGAGAGGTAATACATACTGTACATACCTTTATTTTATGTCCTCGGCTACTTGGCTAAAAAGCTTGGTTCGCAACGTTCGCTAGTTAACTATTAAACATTAGCCGTCTACATCTAGCTACATATTGAACTTCCATCCTCTCAGGTCAGGGGCGCAATGTATGAATTAATGATTAGTTCAGAATCAGCTTTATAATCATTAGCCAGTATGGAGAATTAAGTAAAACCACAAGTCCAAATTCCTATCTCCATCTCCGTGCCTCACAAAGAAGGACACTTATTGGTAGATGGGAAAAACAAAAGCAGACATTGAATTTGCCTTTGAGCCTGGTGAAGTTATTATTAATTACACTTTGGATGGTGAATCAATACACCCAGTCACTACAAAGATACAGGCGTCTTCCTAACTTAGTTGCCGGAGAGGAAGGAAACCTCTCATTGATTTCAGCATGAGGCCAATGGTGACTTAAAAACAGTTACAGAGTTTAATGGCTGTGATAGGAGAACACTGAGGATGGATCAACAACAGTATAGTTACTCTTCAATACTAACCTAACTGACAGAGTATAATGGCTGTGATAGGAGAACACTGAGGATGGATCAACTAAATTATAGTTACTCCTCAATACTAACCTAACTGACAGAGTTTAATGGCTGTGATAGGAGAACACTGAGGATGGATCAACAACAATATAGTTACTCCACAATACTAACCTAACTGACAGAGTTTAATGGCTGTGATAGGAGAACACTGAGGATGGATCAACAACATTATAGTTACTCCTCAATACTAACCTAACTGACAGAGTTTAATGGCTGTGATAGGAGAACACTGAGGATGGATCAACAACAGTATAGTTACTCCTCAATACTAACCTCACTGACAGAGTTTAATGGCTGTGATAGGAGAACACTGAGGATGGGACAACTACATTATAGTTACTCCTCAATAATAACCTCATTGTCAGAGTGAAAAGAAGGAAGCCGGTGGCAAAGCAGTTCACTTTTTGTCCTGAATACAAAGTGTTATGTTTGGGGCAAATCCAATACAACCCCTTACTGACTGCCATTCTCCATATGTTCAAGCATAGTGGTGGCTGCATCATTTACATTTACATTGTAGTCATTTAGCAGACGCTCTGATCCAGTAGTGAGTCATTTAGCAGACGCTCTGATGCAGAGGTGAGTCATTTAGCAGACGCTCTGATCCAGTAGTGAGTCATTTAGCAGACGGTCTGATCAAGTAGTGAGTCATTTAGCAGACGCTCTGATCCAGTAGTGAGTCATTTAGCAGACGCTCTGATCCAGTAGTGAGTCATTTAGCAGACGCACTGATCCAGTAGTGAGTCGTTTAGCAGGCGCTCTGATCCAGTAGTGAGTCATTTAGCAGACGCTCTGATCCAGTAGTGAGTCATTTAGCAGACGCACTGATCCAGTAGTGAGTCGTTTAGCAGACGGTCTGATCCAGTAGTGAGTCATTTAGCAGACGCTCTGATCCAGTAGTGAGTCATTTAGCAGACGCTCTGATCCAGTAGTGAGTCATTTAGCAGACGCTCTGATCAAGTAGTGAGTCATTTAGCAGACGCTCTGATCCAGTAGTGAGTCATTTAGCAGACGCTCTGATCAAGTAGTGAGTCATTTAGCAGACGCTCTGATCCAGTAGTGAGTCATTTAGCAGACGCTCTGATCCAGTAGTGAGTCATTCAGCAGACGGTCTGATCCAGTAGTGAGTCATTTAGCAGACGCTCTGATCCAGTAGTGAGTCATTTAGCAGACGCTCTGATCCAGTAGTGTCATTTAGCAGACGCTCTGATCAAGTAGTGAGTCATTTAGCAGACGCTCTGATCCAGTAGTGAGTCATTTAGCAGACGCTCTGATCAAGTAGTGAGTCATTTAGCAGACGCTCTGATGCAGAGGTGAGTCATTTAGCAGACGCTCTGATGCAGAGGTGAGTCATTTAGCAGACGCTCTGATGCAGAGGTGAGTCATTTAGCAGACGCTCTGATGCAGAGGTGAGTCATTTAGCAGACGCTCTGATCCAGTAGTGAGTCATTTAGCAGACGGTCTGATCCAGTAGTGAGTCATTTAGCAGATGCTCTGATCCAGTAGTGAGTCATTTAGCAGACGCTCTGATCCAGTAGTGAGTCATTTAGCAGACGCTCTGATCCAGTAGTGAGTCATTTAGCAGACGCTCTGATCAAGTAGTGTGTCATTTAGCAGACGCTCTGATCCAGTAGTGAGTCATTTAGCAGACGCTCTGATCCAGTAGTGAGTCATTTAGCAGACGCTCTGATCAAGTAGTGAGTCATTTAGCAGACGCTCTGATCCAGTAGTGAGTCATTTAGCAGACGCTCTGATCCAGTAGTGAGTCATTTAGCAGACGCTCTGATCCAGTAGTGAGTCATTTAGCAGACGCTCTGATCCAGTAGTGAGTCATTTAGCAGACGCTCTGATCAAGTAGTGAGTCATTTAGCAGACGCTCTGATCCAGTAGTGAGTCATTTAGCAGACGCTCTGATCCAGTAGTGAGTCATTTAGCAGACGCTCTGATCCAGTAGTGAGTCATTTAGCAGACACTCTGATCAAGTAGTGAGTCATTTAGCAGACGCTCTGATCCAGTAGTGAGTCATTTAGCAGACGCTCTGATCCAGTAGTGAGTCATTTAGCAGACGCTCTGATCCAGTAGTGAGTCATTTAGCAGACGCTCTGATCAAGTAGTGAGTCATTTAGCAGACGCTCTGATCAAGTAGTGAGTCATTTAGCAGACGCTCTGATCCAGTAGTGAGTCATTTAGCAGACGCTCTGATCCAGTAGTGAGTCATTTAGCAGACGCTCTGATCCAGTAGTGAGTCATTTAGCAGACGCTCTGATCCAGTAGTGAGTCATTTAGCAGACGCTCTGATCAAGTAGTGAGTCATTTAGCAGACGCTCTGATCCAGTAGTGAGTCATTTAGCAGACGCTCTGATCCAGTAGTGAGTCATTTAGCAGACGCTCTGATCCAGTAGTGAGTCATTTAGCAGACGCTCTGATCAAGTAGTGAGTCATTTAGCAGACGCTCTGATCCAGTAGTGAGTCATTTAGCAGACGCTCTGATCCAGTAGTGAGTCATTTAGCAGACGCTCTGATCCAGTAGTGAGTCATTTAGCAGACGCTCTGATCAAGTAGTGAGTCATTTAGCAGACGCTCTGATCAAGTAGTGAGTCATTTAGCAGAAGCTCTGATCCAGTAGTGAGTCATTTAGCAGACGCTCTGATGCAGAGGTGAGTCATTTAGCAGACGCTCTGATGCAGAGGTGAGTCATTTAGCAGACGCTCTGATCCAGTAGTGAGTCATTTAGCAGACGCTCTGATCCAGTAGTGAGTCATTTAGCAGACGCTCTGATCCAGTAGTGAATCATTTAGCAGACGCTCTGATCCAGTAGTGAGTCATTTAGCAGACGCTCTGATCCAGTAGTGAGTCATTTAGCAGTCGCTCTGATCCAGTAGTGAATCATTTAGCAGACGCTCCGATCCAGTAGTGAGTCATTTAGCAGACGCTCTGATGCAGTAGTGGGGGACCTGATCCTAGATCATAATGAATCAGATTACATGGAGAGGGGGGACCTGATCCTAGATCATAATGAATCAGATTACATGGAGAGGGGGGACCTGATCCTAGATCATAATGAATCAGATTACATGGAGAGAGCGAGACATGCTCCTAGATCATAATGAATCAGATTACATGGAGAGGGGGGACCTGATCCTAGATCATAATGAATCAGATTACATGGAGAGGGGACCTTATCCAAGATCAGCACTTCAACTCTGGGACACTGCCTGTATGAAACAGAACACATAGTTGTAAAGTCTAGTTACAGCAGGTGTTTACTGCCATCTAGTGGAAGATACCAATATAACACTTTATTACCAGGGTGGGGAGGCGGCTGAGCTGAAACAGAAAGTAAAGTTGTTCTTTTGTTCAGGATCCATTTTGAGACGACAGAGCAGAAAAGACTATATGGAGATTATTGAAAAATAAATTAAGTATTTCTGAACAATAATCTATTCTAATGGACAGAATAAGATAATTAATATCTGGAATGAGATATTACTAGTTAGTAGAACTGCTACTTGAGCTGAGTTGCTGACAGACAGCAGTTTTCAAAGTGTAAACTAATCAGTAGACCTACATGTTATCAGTAAAACGCCTGGTAAAGATGGTGGAGGAGCTTTTCAATGATATGGTTTTATGTTTATCTCAGGGTTTCTCCATCCTTTTGTTCTTACCAGCACTTACACACCTGATTCTACTAATCATCACATATTTGAAGACAGTTTAATATTTGAGGCAAACAAATGAACATTCTCAAATTAAAACCTTTTGGGTTTGTAGGAATGCTTACAATTATTAAAGTCCGACAGTAACTCACATCTTGGAGAAAAAAACACAGCTAAACTTGGTTTTGAGTAAATTATATGTTTATCAAAAATAATGTAAGAGAGATGTCTTGAAGAAACGCGTCTGGGATTAGAACTCGGTGTCTCTGCTACAGTGGGAAGTTTGTTTCGCATGGCCCGGTGCTACAGCTGAGTGGTGCTACAGGTGGGTGGTGCTACAGGTGGGTGGTGCTACAGGTGAGTGGTGCTACAGGTGGGTGGTGCTACAGGTGGTGCTAGGTGGTGCTACAGGTAGGTGGTGCTACAGGTAGGTGGTGCTACAGGTGAGTGGTGCTACAGGTGGGTGGTGCTACAGGTGGGTGGTGCTACAGGTGGGTGGTGCTACAGGTGAGTGGTGCTACAGGTGGACAGCATGTGTAAATGAGGCAGGATGAGAGAGGTAATAAATACAGTAGATCTATATACAGCATGTGTAAATGAGGCAGGATAAGAGAGGTAATAAATACTGTACATACCTTTATTTTATGTCCTCGGCTACTTGGCTAAAAAGCTTGGTTCGCAACGTTCGCTAGTTAACTATTAAACATTAGCCGTCTACATCTAGCTACATATTGAACTTCCATCCTCTCAGGTCAGGGGCGCAATGTATGAATTAATGATTATTTCAGAATCAGCTTTATAATCATTAGCCAGTACGGAGAATTAAGTAAAACCACAAGTCCAAATTCCTATCTCCATCTCCATGCCTCACAAAGAAGGACACTTATTGGTAGATGGGAAAAACAAAAGCAGACATTGAATATGATTTTGAGCCTGGTGAAGTTATTATTAATTACACTTTGGATTGTGTATCAATACACCCAGTCACTACAAAGATACAGGCGTCTTCCTAACTTAGTTGCCGGAGAGGAAGGAAACCACTCATTGATTTCAGCATGAGGCCAATGGTGACTTTAAAACAGTTACAGAGTTTAATGGCTGTGATAGGAGAAAACTGAGGATGGATCAACAACATTATAGTTACTCCTCAATATTAACCTAACTGACAGAGTTTAATGGCTGTGATAGGAGAACACTGAGGATGGATCAACTACATTATAGTTAGGTCCTAATCCAGGCACTTGTCATCTCCCGTCTGGATTACTGCAACTCGCTGTTGGCTGGGCTCCCTGCCTGTGCCATTAAACCCCTACAACTCATCCAGAACGCCGCAGCCCGTCTGGTGTTCAACCTTCCCAAGTTCTCTCAGGTCACCCCGCTCCTCCGCTCTCTCCACTGGCTTCCAGTTGAAGCTCGCATCCGCTACAAGACCATGGTGCTTGCCTACGGAGCTGTGAGGGGAATGGCACCTCAGTACCTCCAGGCTCTGATCAGGCCCTACACCCAAACAAGGGCACTGCGTTCATCCACCTCTGGCCTGCTCGCCTCCCTACCACTGAGGAAGTACAGTTCCCGCTCAGCCCAGTCAAAACTGTTCGCTGCTCTGGCCCCCCAATGGTGGAACAAACTCCCTCACGACGCCAGGACAGCGGAGTCAATCACCACCTTCTGGAGACACCTGAAACCCCACCTCTTTAAGGAATACCTAGGATAGGATAAAGTAATCCTTCTCCCCCCTTAAAAGATTTAGATGCACTATTGTAAAGTGGCTGTTCCACTGGATGTCATAAGGTGAATGCACCAATTTGTAAGTCGCTCTGGATAAGAGCGTCTGCTAAATGACTTAAATGTAAATGTAAATGTAGTTACTCCTCAATACTAACCTAACTGACAGAGTTTAATGGCTGTGATAGGAGAACACTGAGGATGGATCAACAACATTATAGTTACTCCTCAATACTAACCTCATTGTCAGAGTGAAAAGAAGGAAGCCGGTGGCAAAGCAGTTCACTTTTTGTCCTGAATACAAAGTGTTATGTTTGGGGCAAATCCAATACAACCCCTTACTGACTGCCAGTCTCCATATGTTGAAGCATAGTGGTGGCTGTTTGGGGCAAATCCAATACAACCCCTTACTGACTGCCATTCTCCATATGTTGAAGCATAGTGGTGGCTGTTTGGGGCAAATCCAATACAACCCCTTACTGACTGCCATTCTCCATATGTTGAAGCATAGTGGTGGCTGTTTGGGGCAAATCCAATACAACCCCTTACTGACTGCCATTCTCCATATGTTCAAGCATAGTGGTGGCTGCATCATTTACATTTACATTGTAGTCATTTAGCAGACGCTCTGATGCAGAGGTGAGTCATTTAGCAGACGCTCTGATGCAGAGGTGAGTCATTTAGCAGACGCTCTGATGCAGAGGTGAGTCATTTAGCAGACGCTCTGATCCAGTAGTGAGTCATTTAGCAGACGCTCTGATCCAGTAGTGAGTCATTTAGCAGACGCTCTGATCCAGTAGTGAGTCATTTAGCAGGCGCTCTGATCCAGTAATGAGTCATATAGCAGACGCTCTGATCAAGTAATGAGTCATTTAGCAGACGCTCTGATCCAGTAGTGAGTCATTTAGCAGGCGCTCTGATCCAGTAATGAGTCATATAGCAGACGCTCTGATCCAGTAATGAGTCATATAGCAGACGCTCTGATCCAGTAGTGAGTCATTTAGCAGGCGCTCTGATTCAGTAATGAGTCATTTAGCAGACGCTCTGATGCAGTAGTGAGTCATTTAGCAGATGCTCTGATGCAGTAGTGAATCATTTAGCAGACGGTCTGATCCAGTAGTGAGTCATTTAGCAGATGCTCTGATCCAGTAGTGAATCATTTAGCAGACTCTCTGATCCAGTAGTGAATCATTTAGCAGATGCTCTGATCCAGTAGTGAATCATTTAGCAGATGCTCTGATCCAGTAGTGAGTCATTTAGCATATGCTCTGATCCAGTAGGGAGTCATTTAGCAGACTCTCTGATCCAGTAGTGAATCATTTAGCAGATGCTCTGATCGAGTAGTGAGTCATTTAGCAGACGGTCTGATCCAGTAGTGGGGGACCTGATCCTAGATCTTAACGAATCAGATTACATGGAGAGGGGGGACCTGATCCTAGATCATAACGAATCAGATTACATGGAGAGGGGGGACCTGATCCTAGATCATAATGAATCAGATTACATGGAGAGGGAGACCTGATCCTAGATTATAATGAATCAGATTACATGGAGAGGGAGACCTTATCCTAGATCATAATGAATCAGATTACATGAAGAGGGGGGACCTGATCCTAGATCATAATGAATCAGATTACATGGAGAGGGAGACCTGATCCTAGATCATAATGAATCAGATTACATGGAGAGGGGGGACCTGATCCTAGATCATAATGCATCAGATTACATGGAGAGGGAGACCTGATCCTAGATCATAATGAATCAGATTACATGGAGAGGGGGGACCTGATCCTAGATCATAATGAATCAGATTACATGGAGAGGGGGGACCTGATCCTAGATAATAGTTAATTAAATTACATGGAGAGGAGGGACCTGATCCTAGATCATAATGAATCAGATTACATGGAGAGGGGACCTGATCCTAGATCATAATGAATCAGATTACATGGAGAGGGGACCTGATCCTAGATCATAATGAATCAGATTAAATGGAGAGGGGGGACCTGATCCTAGATCATAATGAATCAGATTACATGGAGAGGGGGGACCTGATCCTAGATCATAATGAATCAGATTACATGGAGAGGGGGGACCTGATCCTAGATCATAATGAATCAGATTAGATGGAGAGGGGGACCTGATCCAAGATCATAATGAATCAGATTACATGGAGAGAAGGAGACCTGATCCTAGATCATAATGAATCAGATTACAGGGAGAGGAGGGACCTGATCCTAGAGCAACGCTCCTCCTCTGGGACACTGCCTGTATGAAACAGAACACATAGTTGTAAAGTCTAGATACAACAGGTGTTTACTGCCATCTAGTGGAAGATACCAATATAACACTTTATTATCAGGGTGGGGAGGCGGCTGAGCTGAAACAGAAAGTAAAGTTGTTCTTCTGTTCAGGATCCATTTTGAGACGACAGAGCAGAAAAGACTATATGGAGATTATTGAAAAATAAAGTAAGTATTTCTGAACAATAATCTATTCTAATGGACAGAGTACGTGAATGAATACCTAGAATGAGATATTACTAGTTAGTAGAACTGCTACTTGAGCTGAGTTGCTGACAGACAGCAGTTTTCAAAGTGTAAACTAATCAGTAGGCCGACATGTTATCAGTAACACGTCTGGTAAAGATGGTGGAAGAGCTTTTCAATTATATGGTTTTATGTTTATCTCAGGGTTCCTCCATCCTTTTGTTCTTACCAGCACTTACACACCTGATTCAACTAATCATCAAATATTTTAAAATAATTTAATATTCGAGGCATACAAATGAACATTCTCAAATTAAAACCTTTTTGGTTTGTAGGACTGCTTACAATTATTAAAGTCCTACAGTAACTCACATCTTGGAGAAAAAAAACACAGCTAAACTTGGTTTTGAGTAAATTATATGTTTATCAAAAAGAATGTAAGAGAGATGTCTTGAAGAAACGCGTCTGGGTTTAGAACTCAGTGTCTCAGTGCCCTGCGACAGTGGGAGGTTTGTTTTGCATGGCCCGGTGCTACAGGTGAGTGGACATATAATTTATGGACCAATGGAATGGTCTAAAATGCTTAAACTCTGCTTCCCCGGGGAGCCGGGCAATGCAAAACTAATTCCCCCAGTGATTGTTACTTTATTTCCTGATATGAAATGGAAAGTAATTTTGTAGCTGACGCAGTTCCAGAATGTCTGTTGAATCTGTGACTCATATGGAACGTTAGAACAGTGGTGGAAACAGAACTCAGTTCCAGAATGTCTGTTGAAACTGTGTCTCATATGGAACGTTAGAACAGTGGTGGAAACAGAACTCAGTTCCAGAATGTCTGTTGAAACTGTGACTCATATGGAACGTTAGAACAGTGGTGGAAACAGAACTCAGTTCTCAAACTGGAGTAAAAGTAAAGATTCCTTAATAGAAAATGACTCAAGTAAAAGTGAAAGTCACCCAGTAAAATACTACTTCAGGAAAAGTCTAGAAGTATTTGGTTTTAAATATAATTAAATATCAAAAGTAAAAGTAAAGTTGTAATAATTGAAAACTCCTTATATTAAGAAAACCAGACTGCACAATGTTCTTGTTATTTTAATTTATGGATAGCCAGGGTCACACTCCAACACTCAGACACCATTTAAAAACAAAGCATTTGTGTTTAGTGAGTCCTCCAGATCAGAGGCATTAGGGATGACCAGCGATGTTCTGTTGATAATTGTGCAAATTGGACAATTTTCTGTCCTGCTAAGCATTCAAAATGTAATGAGTACCTTTGGCTGTCAGGGAAAATGTACGGAGTAAAAAGTACATCATTCTATTTATGAATGTAGTGAAGTGAAAGTAAAAGTTGTTCAAAAATATAAATAGTAAAGTAAAGGACAGATACCCACAAAAACTACTGAAGTAGTACTTTAAAGTATTTTACTGAAGTACTTTACACCACTGCATTAGAAGACAGATAAATGTGTTGATTTGAAGGAAATTCTATTCTACTGTATCTTAGTCTATGCATTACTCATCTCATATGTATATACTGTAATCTATTCTACTGTATCTTAGTCTATGCATTACTCATCTCATATGTATATACTGTAATCTATTCTACTGTATCTTAGTCTATTCATTACTAATCTCATATGTATATACTGTATTCTATACTATTCTACTGTATCTTAGTCTATGCATTACTCATCTCATATGTATATACTCTATTCTATTCTACTGTATCTTAGTCTATGCATTACTCACCTCATATGTATATACTGTATACTATTCTACTGTATCTTAGTCTATGTATTACTCATCTCATATGTATATACTCTATTCTATTCTACTGTATCTTAGTCTATGTATTACTCATATCATATGTATATACTGTATTCTATACTATTCTACTGTATTTTAGTCTATGCCGCTCTGACATTGTGACCAATAACATTTGATTTGATTTAGATTAGGTGATATACACTACATGACCAAAAGTATGTGGACACTTGCTAGTCGAACATCTCATTCCAAAATCATAGGCATTCCTATGGAGTTGGTCCCCCTTTGCTGCTATAACAGCCTCCACTCTTCTGGGAAGACTTTCCACTAGATGTTGGAACATTGCTGCGGGGACTTGCTTCCGTTCTGCCACAAGAGCATTAGGGAGGTCGGGCACTGATGTTGGGTGATTGGGCCTGGCTCGCAGTCGGCATTCCAATTCATCCCAAAGGTGTTCAATGGAGTTGAGGTCAGGGCTCTGTGCAGGCCAGTCAAGTTCTTCCACACCGATCTCGACAAGCCATTACTGTATGGACCTCGCTTTGTGCACGGGGATATTGTCATGCTGAAACTGGAAAGGGCCTTCCCCAAACTGCCCAAGACTATTTTTCCTCCGCCACCAAACTTTACAGTTGGCACAATGCATTCGGACAGGAAGCGTTTTCCTGGCATCCACCAAACCCAGATTCCACTGCTCCAGAGTCCAATGGCAGCGAGCTCTACACCACTCAAGCCGATGCTTGGCATTGCGCAAGGTGATCTTGTGTGCGGCTGCTTGGCCATGGAAATCCATTTCATGAAGCTCCCGATGAACAGTTATTTTGCTGACATTGCAGTTTGGAACTCGGTAGTGAGTGTTGCAACCGAGGACAGATCATTTTTATGTGCTTCCACACTTGGCGAGCCAGTCCTCTGAGCTTGAGTGGCCTACCACTTCACTGTTGAGCCGTTGTTGCTCCGAGACGTTTCCACTTCACAATAATAGCACTTACAGTTGACCGGGGCAGCTCTAGCAGGGCAGATATTTGACAAACTGACATGTTGGAAAGGTGGCATCCTATGACGGTGCCACGTTGAAAGGCACTGAGATCTTCAGTTAGGTCATTCTACTGCCAATGTTTGTTTATGGAGATTGCATGGCTGGCTGTCCGACTTTATACACCTGTCAGCAACTGGTGTGGCTGAAATAGAATCCACTAATTTGAAGGGGTGTCCACATATGTTTGCATATACAGTGTAGATTCTCTGTCCTGCTACTGGTAGGACTATAACATTATGTGAACTGATCTGAACAGGTTTAGGCTGGTCATCGATGACATGTAGGCTATATCTGAGGTATAGACTTTCATCTGCATATCACTAACAAACTGCTAGTATACATTATAACCTAGTCTACTTTACATAATATAAAATCTACATATCACTAACAAACCACTACTATACATTATAACCTAGTCTACTTTACATAATATAAAATCTCTCACTTGTTGCAAAAAACCTTTCTGAATGGATCAATCAAATCAAATCAAATGTATTTATATAGCCCTTCGTACATCAGCTGATATCTCAAAGTGCTGTACAGAAACCCAGCCTAAAACCTCAAACAGCAAGCAATGCAGGTGTAGAAGCACGGTGGCTAGGAAAACTCCTAGAAAGGCCAAAACCTATAAGAAACCTAGAGAGGAACCAGGCTATGTGGGGTGGCCAGTCCTCTTCTGGCTGTGCCGGTGGAGATTATAACAGAACATGGCCAAGATGTTCAAATGTTCATAAATGACCAGCATGGTCAATAATAATAAGGCAGAACAGTTGAAACTGGAGCAGCAGCACAGTCAGGTGGACTGGGGTCAGCAAGGAGTCATCATGTCAGGTAGTCCTGGGGCATGGTCCTAGGGCTCAGGTCCTCCGAGAGAGAGAAAGAAAGAGAGAATTAGAGAGAGCATATGTGGGGTGGCCAGTCCTCTTCTGGCTGTGCCGGGTGGAGATTATAACAGAACATGGCCAAGATGTTCAAATGTTCATAAATGACCAGTATGGTTGAATAATAACAAGGCAGAACAGTTGAAACTGAAATCAATCATTTCCCCCCTCAGATCAATAATGTCCGTTTTAGCCCTTCTGTCTACATTCTCAGATACGTTTAGAAAATAACAGATTGAAAGACAATAAAAAGCCACTTTTGATTAATATAAATAAGTGTGAGACATGGCCTTGTGTTGCTGTACTGTCTATAACTACCTTAACAAACAGTGACTTATTATTATTATTATTATTGTTGTTGTACTGTCTATAACTACCTTAACAAACAGTGACTTATTATTATTATTATTATTGTTGGTGTACTGTCTATAACTACCTTAACAAACAGTGACTTATTATTATTATTATTGTTGCTGTACTGTCTATAACTACCTTAACAAACAGTGACTTATTATTATTATTATTGTTGCTGTACTGTCTATAACTACCTTAACAAACAGTGACTTATTATTATTATTATTATTATTATTATTGTTGCTGTACTGTCTATAACTACCTTAACAAACAGTGACTTATTATTATTATTATTATTATTATTATTGTTGCTGTACTGTCTATAACTACCTTAACAAACAGTGACTTATTATTATTATTATTATTATTATTATTATTATTATTGTTGCTGTACTGTCTATAACTACCTTAACAAACAGTGACTTATTATTATTATTATTGACAGTTACTATGGAGATGAAATGTCACAACTACATATTCATGTGATGCATTACATCTTATGACTGTTTCTATGTCTGTTTGTAAATGTTTTATAAGAGATAGTTAATAAATGAGAACAATTGACATTCAAAAATTACCGTTAACCACAACCAACATGTTGGATCTCTGTTTAGGGGCCAGTGCTCTAAAATGAGTCTCTCTGGGGAGAGAGAGGAGGGGGGCCCTGTCTCTAAAATGAGACACTCTGAGGAGAGAGAGGAGGGGGGCCCTGCCTCTAAAATGAGACACTCTGAGGAGAGAGAGGAGGGGGGCCCTGCCTCTAAAATGAGACACTCTGAGGAGAGAGAGGAGGGGGGCCCTGCCTCTAAAACGAGTCTCCCTGAGGAGAGAGAGGAGGGGGGCCCTGCATCTAAAATGAGTCTCTCTGGGGAGAGAGAGGAGGGGGGCCCTGCATCTAAAATGAGTCTCCCTGAGGAGAGAGAGGAGGGGGGCCCTGCCTCTAAAATGAGTCTCTCTGGGGAACATGACATCAAACCTAAGAGGTGAGATTACAATTGTGTTTAAAAACTATTGAGTGTTTATTTCCTAAATGCTATTTACACAGTTTTTCACCTTTTAAAAAAAAATCAGAAATAGTTGTTCTTGGCTACCTTCAATTACTGTCCTCGGATTTGTTATTAGTATATTTTAGATGTGTATGAAAATTAGTTTCTTAGCAAAACGCTATATATCCATTGTTTAGCTGAAATGGAATGTTTGTATCCTGTATATTTGACTGTGATATGTGGTTGTCTCACCTTGATATCTTAAGATGAAAGCACTTACTGTATGATCACTCTGGATAAGAGCATCTGCTAAATCAGGGGTTCTCAATCCGGGGTCTGTGGAGGTACTGCAGGGGTTCTCAATCCGGGGTCTGTGGAGGTACTGCAGGGGTTGTCAATCCGGGGTCTGTGGAGGTACTGCAGGGGTTCTCAATCCGGGGTCTGTGGAGGTACTGCAGGGGTTCTCAATCCGGGGTCTGTGGAGGTACTGCAGGGGTTCTCAATCCGGGGTCTGTGGAGGTACTGCAGGGGTTCTCAATCCGGGGTCTGTGGAGGTACTGCAGGGGTTCTCAATCCGGGGTCTGTGGAGGTACTGCAGGGGTTCTCAATCCGGGGTCTGTGGAGGTACTGCAGGGGTTCTCAATCCGGGGTCTGTGGAGGTACTGCAGGGGTTCTCAATCCGGGGTCTGTGGAGGTACTGCAGGGGTTCTCAATCCGGGTCTGTGGAGGTACTGCAGGGTTCTCAATCCGGGTCTGTGGAGGTACTGCAGGGGTTCTCAATCCGGGGTCTGTGGAGGTACTGCAGGGGTTCTCAATCCGGGTCTGTGGAGGTACTGCAGGGGTTCTCAACCGGGGTCTGTGGAGGTACTGCAGGGGTTCTCAATCCGGGGTCTGTGGAGGTACTGCAGGGGTTCTCAATCCGGGGTCTGTGGAGGTACTGCAGGGGTTCTCAATCCGGGTCTGTGGAGGTACTGCAGGAGTTCTCAATCTGGGGTCTGTGGAGGTACTGCAGGGGTTCCCAATCTGGGGTCTGTGGAGGTACTGCAGGGGTTCTCAATCTGGGGTCTGTGGAGGTACTGCAGGGGTTCTCAATCCGGGGTCTGTGGAGGTAATTTCTCAATCCGGGGTCTGTGGAGGTACTGCAGGGGTTCTCAATCCGGGGTCTGTGGAGGTACTGCAGGGGTTCTCAATCCGGGGTCTGTGGAGGTACTGCAGGAGTTCTCAATTCCGGGGTCTGTGGAGGTACTGCAGGGGTTCTCAATCCATCTGTGGAACTGCAGGGGTTCTCAATCCGGGGTCTGTGGAGGTACTGCAGGGGTTCTCAATCCGGGGTCTGTGGAGGTACTGCAGGGGTTCTCAATCCGGGGTCTGTGGAGGTACTGCAGGGGTTCTCAATCCGGGGTCTGTGGAGGTACTGCAGGGGTTCTCAATCCGGGGTCTGTGGAGGTACTGCAGGGGTTCTCAATCCGGGGTCTGTGGAGGTACTGCAGGGGTTCTCAATCCGGGGTCTGTGGAGGTACTGCAGGGGTTCTCAATCCGGGGTCTGTGGAGGTACTGCAGGGGTTCTCAATCCGGGGTCTGTGGAGGTACTGCAGGGGTTCTCAATCTGGGGTCTGTGGAGGTACTGCAGGGGTTCCCAATCTGGGGTCTGTGGAGGTACTGCAGGGGTTCTCAATCTGGGGTCTGTGGAGGTACTGCAGGGGTTCTCAATCCGGGGTCTGTGGAGGTACTGCAGGGGTTCTCAATCCGGGGTCTGTGGAGGTACTGCAGGGGTTCTCAATCCGGGGTCTGTGGAGGTACTGCAGGGGTTCTCAATCCGGGGTCTGTGGAGGTACTGCAGGAGTTCTCAATCCGGGGTCTGTGGAGGTACTGCAGGGGTTCTCAATCCGGGGTCTGTGGAGGTACTGCAGGGGTTCTCAATCCGGGTCTGTGGAGGTACTGCAGGGGTTCTCAATCCGGGGTCTGTTGAGGTACTGCAGGGGTTCTCAATCCGGGGTCTGTGGAGGTACTGCAGGGGTTCTCAATCCGGGGTCTGGGGAGGTACTGCAGGGGTTCCGCGGCACTCTGACTGTACTCGTTGCAATGTCAGACATTTGATAGGATTTTTACATGACACAACCACTTTGCCTTCTCTTAATTATTGACTAATATAATGGAATGCATATTTTAACCAATTGTGATGGTTGTTACCAGCAGAATATTG
Source organism: Oncorhynchus nerka (assembly GCF_034236695.1). Taxonomy (NCBI): domain Eukaryota; kingdom Metazoa; phylum Chordata; class Actinopteri; order Salmoniformes; family Salmonidae; genus Oncorhynchus; species Oncorhynchus nerka. Next base: position 144,939 of record NW_027040150.1, read on the forward strand.
ACAATATAACCGTTACATCAACACTCTCTTCACACCCGTTTAACAACTCTAAATAGCTTTGCCATAGTAGGCATCAAGTCCCTTCCAATAATGTTGCCTACAACGTTTCATACAATGTTCATTTTCATCGAACACATATTACACCCTAGACGCCTTCAATTGCCCAATTTATATCCATCCCCAATTTAGGAGTATTTTTTAACAATATGATGTTGCGCTCCAAAGGGAGAACTTGAAATAACATGATGTAGATAAATAAATCATCAAAAGAAAAACGTGTTTAGAAAACAAGGTTCCTTATAAAAAGGCTTCTATCACTTCCTTAAAATATGAAATCAATAAAAGTTATATATATTTTGGGGTTCAGTGAAGAAGAAACTCTAGAGTTCTGATCAACAAAAGGTTCATGTTTTGAGGATGTGAACCCAGCAGCCCTCCAGTGGTCAGATCAATTCCACCTGTTTTTTCCAGCGCCCGGCCCGGGATTCGAAAAAGCCACCTTTCGGTCACAGCTCCAACTCCAACATGAGTTAATCTGCCAAAATGAAGACAAAATGCTATGCAGACATACATGGTATCACTTGTTATACATCATTATTATACATAAATCATTGCCAAAAGCACAAGACATACTGTTGCATGTTGGTCAATATTATTTATGGATTGATCATATAGAAATATAAAAACATTATTTTTAACTACTACAAAACAATTACATGTGGAGCAGGAACCACTGACTCACTGCATTATTCTATAGTATTATCAAGACACCTGCTGTTAACTCTTAACTACTTAGGACACCTGCTGTTAACTCTTAACTACTTAGGACACCTGCTGTTAACTCTTAACTACTTAGGACACCTGCTGTTAACTCTTAACTACTTAGGACACCTGCTGTTAACTCTTAACTACTTAGGACACCTGCTGTTAACTCTTTCTACTTAGGACACCTGCTGTTAACTCTTAACTACTTAGGACACCTGCTGTTAACTCTTAACTACTTAGGACACCTGCTGTTAACTCTTAACTACTTAGGACACCTGCTGTTAACTCTTAACTACTTAGGACACCTGCTGTTAACTCTTAACTACTTAGGACACCTGCTGTTAACTCTTAACTACTTAGGACACCTGCTGTTAACTCTTAACTACTTAGGACAGCTCACGAGGTGTCCAAAACATCTGCTGACTAGGTAGCTAGGTAATTTATACCCATATGTGTAAAATGTCTTTATTCTCAGCACTTATACGACCAATTTTCTACTCTGCGACACTTTGGCCATATGGACCCAGATCTCAACATAATGTTATGAAAAGACATAGAATGGATACATAGCATTTTGGAATGAAACTCTTCTTATGTTTCCCCATCTGAGCTCAGAGTAGATGAGAGATGTAATGTTTGTCTCTGTTGTGTTGAAGACCAATCAAGCAGGAGAGACCAGCCTCCCCTGTTCCCAGCTGTGTGTCCATGAAGAGTGACCGGTCTATGGAGCCTCCTCTAAACTTTAGAGAGGGAGACTTTTCTACTGAACAAAGGTAAGAAGAACTCATGGGTCCTGGTCAGTGAGTTAAACAACACTGTCTCTAGTCATTTCTCCTCCCATTTTCCCATTTATTGTTGTTGTTTTCATAATCCATAGGCTCATCATTTTGTCCATTTTCAGAGTCCTAAAACAATATTAAACAAACACAACATTCCCTCCCTGTGTGTGTGTGTGTGTGTGTGTGTGTGTGTGTGTGTGTGTGTGTGTGTGTGTGTGTGTGTGTGCATTCCTTGGATGAGGAGAAGTAATATCTATCCTTGTATATTTTATCCATACATATTACCTACATTGAAATATCATTATTACCTCAACTACCTGGTACCCCTGCACATTGACTCAGTACTGGTTCTCCTTATAGTCTCATTATTACCTCAACTACCTGGTACCCTGCACATTGACTCAGTACTGGTACTCCTTATAGTCTCATTATTACCTCAACTACCTGGTACCCTGCACATTGACTCAGTACTGGTACTCCTTATAGTCTCATTATTACCTCAACTACCTGGTACCCTGCACATTGACTCAGTACTGGTACTCCTTATAGTCTCATTATTACCTCAACTACCTGGTACCCTGCACATTGACTCAGTACTGGTACTCCTTATAGTCTCATTATTACCTCAACTACCCGGTACCCTGCACATTGACTCAGTACTGGTACTCCTTATAGTGTCATTATTACCTCAACTACCTGGTACCCTGCACATTGACTCAGTACTGGTACTCATTATAGTCTCATTATTACCTCAACTACCTGGTACCCTGCACATTGACTCAGTACTGGTACTCCTTATAGTCTCATTATTACCTCAACTACCTGGTACCCTGCACATTGACTCAGTACTGGTACTCCTTATAGTCTCATTATTACCTCAACTACCTGGTACCCTGCACATTGACTCAGTACTGGTACTCCTTATAGTCTCATTATTACCTCAACTACCTGGTACCCTGCACATTGACTCAGTACTGGTACTCCTTATAGCCTCATTATTACCTCAACTAACTGGTACCCTGCACATTGACTCAGTACTGGTACTCCTTATAGTCTCATTATTACCTCAACTACCTGGTACCCTGCACATTGACTCAGTACTGGTACTCCTTATAGCCTCATTATTACCTCAACTACCTGGTACCCTGCACATTGACTCAGTACTGGTTCTCCTTATAGTCTCATTATTACCTCAACACCCTGGTACCCTGCACATTGACTCAGTACTGGTACTCCTTATAGTCTCATTATTACCTCAACTACCTGGTACCCTGCACATTGACTCAGTACTGGTACTTCTTATAGTCTCATTATTACCTCAACTACCTGGTACCCTGCACATTGACTCAGTACTGGTACTCCTTATAGTCTCATTATTACCTCAACTACCTGGTACCCTGCACATTGACTCAGTACTGGTACTCCTTATAGTCTCATTATTACCTCAACTACCTGGTACCCTGCACATTGACTCAGTTCTGGTACTCCTTATAGTCTCATTATTACCTCAACTACCTGGTACCCTGCACATTGACTCAGTACTGGTACTCCTTATAGACTCATTATTACCTCAACTACCTGGTACCCTGCACATTGACTCAGTACTGGTACTCCTTATAGTCTCATTATTACCTCAACTACCTGGTACCCTGCACATTGACTCAGTACTGGTACTCCTTATAGTCTCATTATTACCTCAACTACCTGGTACCCTGCACATTGACTCAGTACTGGTACTTCTTATAGTCTCATTATTACCTCAACTACCTGGTACCCTGCACATTGACTCAGTACTGGTACTCCTTATAGTCTCATTATTACCTCAACTACCTGGTACCCTGCACATTGACTCAGTACTGGTACTCCTTATAGTCTCATTATTACCTCAACTACCTGGTACCCTGCACATTGACTCAGTTCTGGTACTCCTTATAGTCTCATTATTACCTCAACTACCTGGTACCCTGCACATTGACTCAGTACTGGTACTCCTTATAGTCTCATTATTACCTCAACTACCTGGTACCCTGCACATTAACTCAGTACTGGTACTCCTTATAGTCTCATTATTACCTCAACTACCTGGTACCCTGCACATTGACTCAGTACTGGTTCTCCTTATAGTCTCATTATTACCTCAACACCCTGGTACCCTGCACATTGACTCAGTACTGGTACTCCTTATAGTCTCATTATTACCTCAACTACCTGGTACCCTGCACATTGACTCAGTACTGGTACTTCTTATAGTCTCATTATTACCTCAACTACCTGGTACCCTGCACATTGACTCAGTACTGGTACTCCTTATAGTCTCATTATTACCTCAACTACCTGGTACCCTGCACATTGACTCAGTACTGGTACTCCTTATAGTCTCATTATTACCTCAACTACCTGGTACCCTGCACATTGACTCAGTTCTGGTACTCCTTATAGTCTCATTATTACCTCAACTACCTGGTACCCCTGCACATTGACTCAGTACTGGTACTCCTTATAGACTCATTATTACCTCAACTACCTGGTACCCTGCACATTGACTCAGTACTGGTACTCCTTATAGTCTCATTATTACCTCAACTACCTGGTACCCTGCACATTGACTCAGTACTGGTACTCCTTATAGTCTCATTATTACCTCAACTACCTGGTACCCTGCACATTGACTCAGTACTGGTACTTCTTATAGTCTCATTATTACCTCAACTACCTGGTACCCTGCACATTGACTCAGTACTGGTACTCCTTATAGTCTCATTATTACCTCAACTACCTGGTACCCTGCACATTGACTCAGTACTGGTACTCCTTATAGTCTCATTATTACCTCAACTACCTGGTACCCTGCACATTGACTCAGTTCTGGTACTCCTTATAGTCTCATTATTACCTCAACTACCTGGTACCCTGCACATTGACTCAGTACTGGTACTCCTTATAGTCTCATTATTACCTCAACTACCTGGTACCCTGCACATTAACTCAGTACTGGTACTCCTTATAGTCTCATTATTACCTCAACTACCTGGTACCCTGCACATTGACTCAGTACTGGTAATCCTTATAGTCTCATTATTACCTCAACTACCTGGTACCCTGCACATTGACTCAGTACTGGTACTCCTTATAGTCTCATTATTACCTCAACTACCTGGTACCCTGCACATTGACTCAGTACTGGTACTCCTTATAGTCTCATTATTACCTCAACTACCTGCTACCCTGCACATTGACTCAGTACTGGTACTTCTTATAGTATCATTATTACCTCAACTACCTGGTACCCTGCACATTGACTCAGTACTGGTACTCCTTATAGTCTCATTATTACCTCAACTACCTGGTACCCTGCACATTGACTCAGTACTGGTACTTCTTATAGTCTCATTATTACCTCAACTACCTGGTACCCTGCACATTGACTCAGTACTGGTACTCCTTATAGTCTCATTATTACCTCAACTACCTGGTACCCTGCACATTGACTCAGTACTGGTACTCCTTATAGTCTCATTATTACCTTAACTACCTGGTACCCTGCACATTGACTCAGTACTGGTACTCATTATAGTCTCATTATTACCTCAACTACCTGGTACCCTGCACATTGACTCAGTACTGGTACTCCTTATAGCCTCATTATTACCTCAACTAACTGGTACCCTGCACATTGACTCAGTACTGGTACTCCTTATAGTCTCATTATTACCTCAACTACCTGGTACCCTGCACATTGACTCAGTACTGGTACTCCTTATAGCCTCATTATTACCTCAACTACCTGGTACCCTGCACATTGACTCAGTACTGGTTCTCCTTATAGTCTCATTATTACCTCAACACCCTGGTACCCTGCACATTGACTCAGTACTGGTACTCCTTATAGTCTCATTATTACCTCAACTACCTGGTACCCTGCACATTGACTCAGTACTGGTACTTCTTATAGTCTCATTATTACCTCAACTACCTGGTACCCTGCACATTGACTCAGTACTGGTACTCCTTATAGTCTCATTATTACCTCAACTACCTGGTACCCTGCACATTGACTCAGTACTGGTACTCCTTATAGTCTCATTATTACCTCAACTACCTGGTACCCTGCACATTGACTCAGTACTGGTACTCCTTATAGTCTCATTATTACCTCAACTACCTGGTACCCTGCACATTGACTCAGTACTGGTACTTCTTATAGTCTCATTATTACCTCAACTACCTGGTACCCTGCACATTGACTCAGTACTGGTACTCCTTATAGTCTCATTATTACCTCAACTACCTGGTACCCTGCACATTGACTCAGTACTGGTACTCCTTATAGTCTCATTATTACCTCAACTACCTGGTACCCTGCACATTGACTCAGTACTGGTACTTCTTATAGTCTCATTATTACCTCAACTACCTGGTACCCTGCACATTGACTCAGTACTGGTACTCCTTATAGTCTCATTATTACCTCAACTACCTGGTACCCTGCACATTGACTCAGTACTGGTACTCCTTATAGTCTCATTATTACCTCAACTACCTGGTACCCTGCACATTGACTCAGTACTGGTACTCCTTATAGTCTCATTATTACCTCAACTACCTGGTACCCCTGCACATTGACTCAGTACTGGTACTCCTTATAGTCTCATTATTACCTCAACTACCTGGTACCCTGCACATTGACTCAGTACTGGTACTCCTTATAGTCTCATTATTACCTCAACTACCTGGTACCCTGCATATTGACTCAGTACTGGTTCTCCTTATAGTCTCATTATTACCTCAACTACCTGGTACCCTGCACATTGACTCAGTACTGGTACTTCTTATAGTCTCATTATTACCTCAACTACCTGGTACCCTGCACATTGACTCAGTACTGGTACTCCTTATAGTCTCATTATTACCTCAACTACCTGGTACCCTGCACATTAACTCAGTACTGGTACTCCTTATAGTCTCATTATTACCTCAACTACCTGGTACCCTGCACATTGACTCAGTACTGGTACTCCTTATAGTCTCATTATTACCTCAACTACCTGGTACCCTGCACATTGACTCAGTACTGGTTCTCCTTATAGTCTCATTATTACCTCAACTACCTGGTACCCTGCACATTGACTCAGTACTGGTTCTCCTTATAGTCTCATTATTACCTCAACTACCTGGTACCCTGCACATTGACTCAGTACTGGTACTCCTTATAGTCTCATTATTACCTCAACTACCTGGTACCCTGCACATTGACTCAGTACTGGTACTCCTTATAGTCTCATTATTACCTCAACTACCTGGTACCCTGCACATTGACTCAGTACTGGTACTCCTTATAGCCTCATTATTACCTCAACTAACTGGTACCCTGCACATTGACTCAGTACTGGTACTCCTTATAGTCTCATTATTACCTCAACTACCTGGTACCCTGCACATTGACTCAGTACTGGTACTCCTTATAGCCTCATTATTACCTCAACTACCTGGTACCCTGCACATTGACTCAGTACTGGTTCTCCTTATAGTCTCATTATTACCTCAACACCCTGGTACCCTGCACATTGACTCAGTACTGGTACTCCTTATAGTCTCATTATTACCTCAACTACCTGGTACCCTGCACATTGACTCAGTACTGGTACTTCTTATAGTCTCATTATTACCTCAACTACCTGGTACCCTGCACATTGACTCAGTACTGGTACTCCTTATAGTCTCATTATTACCTCAACTACCTGGTACCCTGCACATTGACTCAGTACTGGTACTCCTTATAGTCTCATTATTACCTCAACTACCTGGTACCCTGCACATTGACTCAGTTCTGGTACTCCTTATAGTCTCATTATTACCTCAACTACCTGGTACCCTGCACATTGACTCAGTACTGGTACTCCTTATAGACTCATTATTACCTCAACTACCTGGTACCCTGCACATTGACTCAGTACTGGTACTCCTTATAGTCTCATTATTACCTCAACTACCTGGTACCCTGCACATTGACTCAGTACTGGTACTCCTTATAGTCTCATTATTACCTCAACTACCTGGTACCCTGCACATTGACTCAGTACTGGTACTCCTTATAGTCTCATTATTACCTCAACTACCTGGTACCCTGCATATTGACTCAGTACTGGTTCTCCTTATAGTCTCATTATTACCTCAACTACCTGGTACCCTGCACATTGACTCAGTACTGGTACTCCTTATAGTCTCATTATTACCTCAACTACCTGGTACCCTGCACATTGACTCAGTACTGGTACTCCTTATAGTCTCATTATTACCTCAACTACCTGGTACCCTGCATATTGACTCAGTACTGGTTCTCCTTATAGTCTCATTATTACCTCAACTACCTGGTACCCTGCACATTGACTCAGTACTGGTACTTCTTATAGTCTCATTATTACCTCAACTACCTGGTACCCTGCACATTGACTCAGTACTGGTACTCCTTATAGTCTCATTATTACCTCAACTACCTGGTACCCTGCACATTGACTCAGTACTGGTTCTCCTTATAGTCTCATTATTACCTCAACTACCTGGTACCCTGCACATTGACTCAGTACTGGTACTCCTTATAGTCTCATTATTACCTCAACTACCTGGTACCCCTGCACATTGACTCAGTACTGGTACTCCTTATAGTCTCATTATTACCTCAACTACCTGGTACCCTGCACATTGACTCAGTACTGGTACTCCTTATAGTCTCATTATTACCTCAACTACCTGGTACCCTGCACATTGACTCAGTACTGGTACTTCTTATAGTCTCATTATTACCTCAACTACCTGGTACCCTGCACATTGACTCAGTACTGGTTCTCCTTATAGTCTCATTATTACCTCAACTACCTGGTACCCTGCACATTGACTCAGTACTGGTACTCCTTATAGTCTCATTATTACCTCAACTACCTGGTACCCTGCACATTGACTCAGTACTGGTACTCCTTATAGTCTCATTATTACCTCAACTACCTGGTACCCTGCACATTGACTCAGTACTGGTACTCCTTATAGTCTCATTATTACCTCAACTACCTGGTACCCTGCACATTGACTCAGGACTGGTTCTCCTTATAGTCTCATTATTACCTCAACTACCTGGTACCCTGCACATTGACTCAGTACTGGTTCTCCTTATAGCCTCATTATTACCTCAACTACCTGGTACCCTGCACATTGACTCAGTACTGGTTCTCCTTATAGCCTCATTATTACCTCAACTACCTGGTACCCTGCACATTGACTCAGTACTGGTTCTCCTTATAGTCTCATTATTACCTCAACTACCTGGTACCCTGCACACTGACTCAGTACTGGTTCTCCTTATAGTCTCATTATTACCTCAACTACCTGGTACCCTGCACATTGACTCAGTACTGGTACTCCTTATAGCCTCATTATTACCTCAACTACCTGGTACCCTGCACATTGACTCAGTACTGGTACTCCTTATAGTCTCATTATTACCACAACTACCTGGTACCCTGCATATTGACTCAGTACTGGTTCTCCTTATAGTCTCATTATTGTTTCTTTTAGCACATTTTTCGTACTTTTATCTGCATTGTTGGGAAAGAGCTCATCAGTCAACATTTCACAGTAAAGTAAGGGAAGGTGGACACCTGTAGTATTCGGCTCATGTGAGAAATACAATTTGATCTGATTTGAAGCTCATTGGCAGAAACACGTCGTTGGGTGTAACGGTCGTCTCGTGCTGAAGAGATCATGTTCGGATGTTGAAGCACGGTGGCTAGAAAAACTCCCTAGAAAGTTACGAACCTAGGAAGAAACCTAGAGAGGAACCAGGCTCTGAGGGGTGACCAGTCCTCTTCTGTCTGTGCTGGGGAGAGATTATAAGAGAACATGGCCATTAAGTTCAAATCATTCTTCAAGATGTTCAAATGTTCACACACTACTAGCAGGGTCAAACAATAATCACAGTGGTTATAGAGGGTGCAATTGGTCAGTACCTGAGGAGTAAACCTGCCTCACCCAATGTGATACGGAATCACTATTATTTTTAATTTTAGAACACATTCAAGAACCACCAGAAGCAAACCAGCTAATTAGCTACAAGCTATTTAGTCATTGCTAGCCACTGCTAGCGGCTTTTACCTTCTGCACAGATACCAGCCCTGTTTTTAGCCTGGATAATACTCGCCAGTCTACCAGTATCGGACTGTCTCTCCACTACAACACCGGATTCGTAATCCCAGGACCACTACTTCTGATCTTCACACCTAGCTTGCACCCACCGTGGCAGCCAGTACCAAGTTCTCTGTCGACACGGCGCCCCGCCGCACCACCACGACTGGTCTGCCGACGAATAGTCTATCCGCTGTGCCTTCAACCGGCCTCCGTCTGAGCAGACCCCCCTACCACCCCCAGGCTACTAACTTTAAACGCTCTGTCGCCCGTGTGCTAGCGTAGTGGCGGCCTCCCTGTTCCATCTACTGCTGCTCCCTGGACACTATGATTACTTGGCCACATAGCTGATGCCTGCTGGACACTATGATTACTTGGCCACATAGCTGATGCCTGCTGGACACTATGATTACTTGGCCACATAGCTGATGCCTGCTGGACACTATGATCACTTGGCTACATAGCTGATGCCTGCTGGACACTATGATCACTTGGCCACATAGCTGATGCCTGCTGGACACTATGATCACTTGGCTACATAGCTGATGCCTGCTGGACTGTCCATTAATCACGGTACTCCATTCTGTTTATTTATGTTTTATCTGTTGGCCCCAGCCGCGAACTCAGGCTCTGTGTGTAGTTAATCCGACCCTCTCTGCCTGGTCATCGCCATTTTACCTGCTGTTGTTGTGTTAGCTGATTAGCTGTTTTTATCTCACCTGTTGTTTTAGCAAGCTCTCCCAATCAACACCTGCGATTACTTTATGCCTCGCTGTATGTCTCTCTCAAATGTCAATATGCCTTGTATGCTATTGTTCAGGTTAGTTATCATTGTTTTAGTTTACAATGGAGCCCCTAGTTCCACTCTTCATACCTCTGATACCTCCTTTGTCCCACCTCCCACACATGTGGTGACCTCACCCATTATAACCAGCATGTCCAGAGATACAACCTCTCTTATCATCACCCAGTACCTGGGCTTACCTCCGCTGTACCCGCACCCCACCATACCCCTGTCTGCACATTATGCCCTGAATATGTTCTACCACACCCAGAAATCTGCTCCTTTTATTCTTTGTCCCCAACGCTCTAGGTGACCAGTTTTGATAGCCTCATCCTTCTCCTCCTCTGTTCCGCGGGTGATGTGGAGGTAAACCCAGGCCCTGCATGTCCCCAGGCACCCTCATTTGTTGACTTCTGTGATCGAAAAAGCCTTGGTTTCATGCATGTCAACATCAGAAGCCTCCTCCCTAAGTTTGTTTTACTCACTGCTTTAGCACACTCTGCCAACCCTGATATCCTTGCCGTGTCTGAATCCTGGCTTAGGAAGGCCACCAAAAATTCAGAGATTTCCATACCCAACTATAACATTTTCCGTCAACATAGAACTGCCAAAGGGGGAGGAGTTGCAATCTACTGCAGAGATAGCCTGCAAAGTATGTCATACTTTCCAGGTCCATACCCAAACAGTTTGAACTTCTAATTTTAAAAATGAATCTCTCCAGAAATAAGTCTCTCACTGTTGCCGCCTGCTACCGACCCCCCTCAGCTCCCAGCTGTGCCCTAGACACCATTTGTGAATTGATCGCCCCCATCTAGCTTCTGTTAGGTGACCTAAACTGGGATATGCTTAACACCCCGGCAGTCCTACAATCTAAGCTAGATGCCCCCAATCTCAGACAAATCATCAAGCAACCCACCAGCTAAAACCCTATATCTGTAAACATGGGCACCCTCATAGACATTATCCTGACCAACTTGCCTTCCAAATACACCTCCGCTGTCTTCAATCAGGATCTCAGTGATCACTTCCTAATTGCCTGTATCCGCTACGGGTCCGCGGTCAAACGACCACCCCTCATCACTGTCAAACGCTCCCTAAAACACTTCTGCGAGCAGGCCTTTCTTATCGACCTGGCCCGGGTATCCTGGAATCATATTGACCTCATCCTGTCAGTTGAGGATGTCTGGTTATTCTTTTAAAAGTATCTTCCTCACCATCTTAGATAAGCATGCTCCGTTCAAAAAATGCAGAACTAAGAACAGATATAGCCCTTGGTTCACTCCAGACCTGACTGCCCTCGACCAGCGGACTGCAATAGCATCGAATAGTCCCCGCGATATGCAACTGTTCAGGGAAGTCGGGAACCAATACACAACCGATCCTCGACTTCGACGATGTCATCTACAAAATAGCTTCCGAAACTCTACTCAGCAAACTAGATGCAGTTTATCACAGTGCCATCCGTTTTGTCACTAAAGCACCTTATACCACCCACCACTGCGACCTGTATGCTCTAGTCGGCTGGCCCTCGCTACATATTCGTCGCCAGACCCACTGGCTCCAGGTCATCTACAAGTCCATGCTAGGTAAAGCTCCGCCTTATCTCAGTTCACTGGTCACGATGGCAACACCCACCCGTAGCATGCGCTCCAGCAGGTGTATCTCACTGATCATCCCTAAAGCCAACACCTCATTTGACCGCCTTTCCTTCCAGTTCTCTGCTGCCTGTGACTGGAACGAATTGCAAAAATCGCTGAAGTTGGAGACTTTTATTTCCCTCGCCAACTTTAAACATCTGCTATCTGAGCAGCTAACCGATTGCTGCAGCTGTACATAGTCCATCTGTAAATAGCCCACCCAATCTACCTCATCCCCATACTGTTTTTATTTATTTACTTTTCTGCTCTTTGCACACCAGGATCTCTACTTGCACATGATCATCTGATCATTTATCACTCCAGTGTTAATCTGCTAAATTGTGATTATTCACTCCTATGGCCTATTTATTGCCTACCTCCTCATGCCTTTTGCACACAATGTATATAGACAATTTTTTTCCCTACTGTGTTATTGACTTGTTAATTGTTTATTCCATGTGTAACTCTGTGCTGTTGTCTGTTCACACTGCTATGCTTTATCTTGGCCAGGTCGCAGTTGTAAATGAGAACTTGTTCTCAACTAGCCTACCTGGTTAAATAAAGGTGTTCTCAACTAGCCTACCTGGTTAAATAAAGGTGTTCTCAACTAGCCTACCTGGTTAAATAAAGGTGTTCTCAACTAGCCTACCTGGTTAAATAAAGGTGTTCTCAACTAGCCTACCTGGTTAAATAAAGGTGTTCTCAACTAGCCTACCTGGTTAAATAAAGGTGTTCTCAACTAGCCTACCTGGTTAAATAAAGGTGTTCTCAACTAGCCTACCTGGTTAATAAAGGTGTTCTCAACTAGCCTACCTGGTTAAATAAAGGTGTTCTCAACTTGCCTACCTGGTTAAATAAAGGTGTTCTCAACTAGCCTACCTGGTTAAATAAAGGTGTTCTCAACTAGCCTACCTGGTTAAATAAAGGTGTTCTCAACTAGCCTACCTGGTTAAATAAAGGTGTTCTCAACTAGCCTACCTGGTTAAATAAAGGTGTTCTCAACTAGCCTACCTGGTTAAATAAAGGTGTTCTCAACTAGCCTACCTGGTTAAATAAAGGTGTTCTCAACTAGCCTACCTGGTTAAATAAAGGTGTTCTCAACTAGCCTACCTGGTTAAATAAAGGTGTTCTCAACTAGCCTACCTGGTTAAATAAAGGTGTTCTCAACTAGCCAACCTGGTTAAATAAAGGTGTTCTCAACTAGCCTACCTGGTTAAATAAAGGTGTTCTCAACTAGCCTACCTGGTTAAATAAAGGTGTTCTCAACTAGCCTACCTGGTTAAATAAAGGTGTTCTCAACTAGCCTACCTGGTTAAATAAAGGTGTTCTCAACTAGCCTACCTGGTTAAATAAAGGTGTTCTCAACTAGCCTACCTGGTTAAATAAAGGTGTTCTCAACTAGCCTACCTGGTTAAATAAAGGTGTTCTCAACTAGCCTACCTGGTTAATAAAGGTGTTCTCAACTAGCCTACCTGGTTAAATAAAGGTGTTCTCAACTTGCCTACCTGGTTAAATAAAGGTGTTCTCAACTAGCCTACCTGGTTAAATAAAGGTGTTCTCAACTAGCCTACCTGGTTAAATAAAGGTGTTCTCAACTAGCCTACCTGGTTAAATAAAGGTGTTCTCAACTAGCCTACCTGGTTAAATAAAGGTGTTCTCAACTAGCCTACCTGGTTAAATAAAGGTGTTCTCAACTAGCCTACCTGGTTAAATAAAGGTGTTCTCAACTAGCCTACCTGGTTAAATAAAGGTGTTCTCAACTAGCCTACCTGGTTAAATAAAGGTGTTCTCAACTAGCCTACCTGGTTAATAAAGGTGAAATAAAAAAAATAATAAAAAATGTTGGTTGACTTTTCATAGCAGAGCATTCAGAGGTGTTGTCACGACTTCTGCCGAAGTCGGTCCCTCTCCTAGTTCTGTGGAATAGTGGAAAAACACACCAATCTCTTTCAGAAATGCTTTAAACAATAAAAGCTCATTTATTAACATTTCTGAAAATGGATATATTGTGTTTTGGAATGAAACTCAGGCAAAGATTCACTACAAACTATTATAAAGTTAGATCGTCGTCAGACATTCAACAGTCACAGTAGGTTTGAGCTACAGTATGATCACCAATCATGCCGACCAACCTGATGGTCTCTGTTGGAAATGTTGTGAAAAGAATCTGGCCCAGGCTATAAATATCTGGCATTACTCATCTCACATGTATATACTGCATTCTATACTAATCTACTGTATCTTAGTCTATGTATTACTCATCTCATATGTATATACTGTATTCTATACTGTTCTACTGTACCTTAGTCTATGCTGCTCAGACATTGTGACCAATACAGTTTGATTTGATTTAGATTAGGTGATATACACTACATGACCAAAAGTGTGTGGGCACCTGCTAGTCGAACATCTCATTGCAAAATCATAGGCATTAATATGGAGTTGGTCCCCCCTTTGCTGCTATAACAGCCTACACTCTTCTGGGAAGGCTTTCCACTAGATGTTGGAACATTGCTGCTGGGACTTGCTTCCATTCAGCCACAAGAGCATTAGGGAGGTCGGGCACTGATGTTGGGTTTTTAGGCCTGGCTCGAAGTCAGCGTTCCAATACTTCCCAAAGGTGTTCAATGGGGTTGAGGTCAGGGCTCTGTGCAGGCCAGTCAAGTTCTTCCACACTGATCTCGACAAGCAATTTCTGTATGGACCTCGCTTTGTGCACGGGGTCATTGTCATGATGAAATAGGAAAGGGCCTTCCCCAAGCTGTTGTCACCAAGTTGGAAGCAAGGAATCGTCTAGATTGTCATTTTATGCTGTTGCATTAAGATTTCTCTTCACTGGAACTAGGGGGCCTAGCCCGAACCATGAAAAACAGCCCCAGACCATTATTCCTCCACCAAACTTTACAGTTGGCAGTAAGCATTTGGGCAGGTAGCGTTTTTCTGGCATCCGCAAAACCCAGAATCGTCCATTGGACTGCCAGATGGTGAAGTGTGATTCATAACTCCAAAGAACACATTTCCACTGTTCAAGAGTCCAATGGTGGTGAGCTTTACACCACTCAAGCCGATGCTTGGCATTGCGCATGGTGATCTTGTGTGTGGATGCTTGGCCATGGAAACCCATTGCCGTGATGCTCCCGAGAAACAGTTATTTTGCTGACGTTACAGTTTGGAACTCGGTAGTGGGTTTTGCAACGAAGACAGACCATTTTAATGCGCTTTCGCACTTGGCGGGCCCGTTCTGTGAACTTGTGTGGCCTACCACTTCACGGTTGAGCCGTTGTTGCTCCTAGACGTTTCCACTTCCCAATAACAGCACTTACAATTGACCGGGGGGCAGCTCTAGCAGAGCAGGAATTTGACGAAATTGAAAAAGTGGCATCCTATGATGGTGCAACGTTGAAAGTCAATGAGCTCTTCAGTAAGGTCATTCTACTTCCAATGTTTGTCTATGGAGATTGCATGGTGGTGTGCTCGATTTTATACACCTGTCAGCAACAGGTGTGGCTGAAATAGCCGAATCCACTAATTTGAAGGGGTGTCCACATACCTTTGTATATATACATGCTCCTGCTGCTGTATATACCAAAAAGTCTGTTTAATTGTTTGTAATGCAATAAATTGTTATTTTCTGGTGGAAAGTGGTCAAATTAACTAGAAAATCTTATATTTTGCAATTCTGAGTAATTAATAACTAATAATTAATACATTAGTAAGGAATTAAACATTATTCAGTACTACTGCAGTTGTTATATATATATATATATATAACTATTTATTTAGATGGGTGACATTATCTGCCAAAGTAACAGCCCTGTAGACAAAGAAGAGCTCTCCAGTAGGAACCAAAACATTCAAAGGCCATTTTCTCAAACGTGAGGTTTCAAGTTCATCAACATTCAAAGCAGAAAGACTTTCCCATTGTTCCTCAACTCACTTTTCTAGCTGAGTCTCTGCTTTTATCCAATGTGAAAAACACCATTGCAAATAGAGTCGGTCACATTTTGCGGCAGATATATAGCATTTTGCAACAAAAAAAACATGATTATTTGTCCCTCTGAAAGGAAACCATCAAGTGATAGATTTCAAACAAACACATGTCATAGATCAACCCCATGATTAGATAGTGAACAACCCCATGATTAGATAGTGAACAACCCCATGATTAGATAGTGAACAACCCCATGATTAGATAGTGAACAACCCCATGATTAGATAGTGAACAACCCCATGATTAGATAGTGAACAACCCCATGATTAGATAGTGAACAACCCCATGATTAGATAGTGAACAACCCCATGATTAGATAGAGAACAACCCCATGATTAGATAGTGAACAACCCCATGATTAGATAGTGAACAACCCCATGATTAGATAGTGAACAACCCCATGATTAGATAGTGAACAACCCCATGATTAGATAGTGAACAACCCCATGATTAGATAGTGAACAACCCCATGATTAGATAGTGAACAACCCCATGATTAGATAGTGAACAACCCCATGATTAGATAGTGAACAACCCCATGATTAGATAGTGAACAACCCCATGATTAGATAGTGAACAACCCCATGATTAGATAGTGAACAACCCCATGATTAGATAGTGAACAACCCCATGATTAGATAGTGAACAACCCCATGATTAGATAGTGAACAACCCCATGATTAGATAGTGAACAACCCCATGATTAGATAGTGAACAACCCCATGATTAGATAGTGAACAACCCCATGATTAGATAGAGAACAACCCCATGATTAGATAGTGAACAACCCCATGATTAGATAGTGAACAACCCCATGATTAGATAGTGAACAACCCCATGATTAGATAGTGAACAACCCCATGATTAGATAGTGAACAACCCCATGATTAGATAGTGAACAACCCCATGATTAGATAGTGAACAACCCCATGATTAGATAGTGAACAACCCCATGATTAGATAGTGAACAACCCCATGATTAGATAGTGAACAACCCCATGATTAGATAGTGAACAACCCCATGATTAGATAGTGAACAACCCCATGATTAGATAGTGAACAACCCCATGATTAGATAGTGAACAATCCCATGATTAGATAGTGAACAACCCCATGATTAGATAGTGAACAACCCCATGATTAGATAGTGAACAATCCCATGATTAGATAGTGAACAACCCCATGATTAGATAGTGAACAATCCCATGATTAGATAGTGAACAACCCCATGATTAGATAGTGAACAACCCCATGATTAGATAGTGAACAACCCCATGATTAGATAGTGAACAACCCCATGATTAGATAGTGAACAACCCCATGATTAGATAGTGAACAACCCCATGATTAGATAGTGAACAACCCCATGATTAGATAGTGAACAACCCCATGCCATGATTAGATAGTGAACAACCCCATGATTAGATAGTGAACAACCCCATGATTAGATAGTGAACAACCCCATGATTAGATAGTGAACAACCCCATGATTAGATAGTGAACAACCCCATGATTAGATAGTGAACAACCCCATGATTAGATAGTGAACAACCCCATGATTAGATAGTGAACAACCCCATGATTAGCTAGTGAACAACCCCATGATTAGATAGTGAACAACCCCATGATTAGATAGTGAACCACCCCATGATTAGATAGTGAACAACCCCATGATTAGATAGTGAACAACCCCATGATTAGATAGTGAACAACCCCATGATTAGATAGTGAACAACCCCATGATTAGATAGTGAACAACCCCATGATTAGATAGTGAACAACCCCATGATTAGATAGTGAACAACCCCATGATTAGATAGTGAACAACCCCATGATTAGATAGTGAACAACCCCGTGATTAGATAGTGGAAAAAAACAGCAATCTCTTTCATAATTTCTTTTAAATAAAAAAGCTAATTTACGAACATTTCTGAAAAGTGATATATAGCGTTTTGTAATGAAACTCTTCTTATGTTTCCCCATCTGAGCTCAGAGTAGATGAGAGATGTAATGTTTGTCTCTGTTGTGTTGAAGCCCAATCAAGCAGGAGAGACCAGCCTCCCCTGTTCCCAGCTGTGTGTCCATGAAGAGTGACTGGTCTATGGATCCTCCTCCAGAGTTGAGAGAGGGAGACTTTTCTACTGAACAAAGGTAAGAAGAACTCATGGTTCCTGGTCAGTGAGTTAAACAACACTGTCTCTAGTCATTTCTCCTCTCCCATTTTCCCATTTATTGTTGTTGTTTTCATAATCCATAGGCTCATCCTTTTATCAATTTTCGTAGTCCTAAAACAATATTAAACTAACACAACATTCCTTCCCTGTGTGTGTGTGTGTGTGTGTGTGTGTGTGTACTCCCTGGATGAGGAGATGTAATCTCATGTTTTGTCCACAGAAACCAACAGGAGAGATCAGAGTCAGAGATTCTCAGTGGTCAGTCTTCCCAGAGTCATCAAACAGACCTGGCCTCCATATTCAGTGTATGTGGTCCTGTTATATACATTTGTTTTTGTTTACCTCAAGTAAAGTTGATCTGTCAATCATTCATTAATGTGTTAATGAGAAAGCATTTTATTCTCTTGCTTAACTTATTTACTTAATTTATTCCAGATGCTTGAAGATAAAATTATGACATTTGTGAAGAACGAGCTGAAGATGTTCAAGAGGATTCTTAGTCCAGAATTCCCAGAAGGCTTTGAGAGTCAGAAGCAGGATAAGGAAGTGGTGGATGCTGAAGATGAGAAGCAGGAGAGCAGTGCCAGAGAGGGGGCTCTGAAGATCACACTGCACATCCTGAGGAAAATGAACCAGAAGGAGCTTGCTGACACACTGGAGAAATGTAAGATCTGTCTGCCTCATGTTGAATGCTGTTTTATAACATTTAAAAGCTGTAGCTAAAGTACAGCTAAAGTAGCTGTGTAACTCAATGATATTGTAGCAGCCTGAACACAACACCTAGTGACCTCATCAAGTAGCAGCAGGGATGTGTTGTGGTGATTCATTTAGAGAGAGAACATTAATAATACCATCAATAATACCAATAATAATATAATCAGTCACACCAGTCTGTAATGCATTATGAAAACATTTACACATTTATACAGTCAGTTAAGAGAATACATTATTATAATGTAAAACTTTATAACAGTCCTACAATACTGTAGACATTAAAACAGACGTAATATTAATATCCTCTGTGTTATTTCTTCATTCAGATGAGCTTGCTGTGATTTGCCAACGTGAACTCAAATCTAATCTAAAGAAGAAGTTTCAATGTGTATTTGAGGGGATCGCTAAACAAGGAAACCCAACACTTCTCAATAAGATCTACACAGAGCTCTACATCACAGAGGGTGGAACAGGAGAGGTCAATAATGAACATGAGCTGAGACAGATTGAGACAACAACCAGGAAACAAGCAAGACCAGAGACTCCAATCAAATGTAACGACATCTTCAAACCCTTAACTGGACAAGACAAACCTATCAGAACTGTGCTGACAAAGGGAGTCGCTGGCATTGGAAAAACAGTCTCTGTGCAGAAGTTCATTCTGGACTGGGCTGAAGGAAAAGCAAATCAGGATGTCCAATTTGTATTTTCATTCCCTTTCCGGGAGCTGAATTTGATGAAAGGGGACAAACACACTTTCATTGAACTTCTTAATCACTTCTCAATGGAAACCAAACAATCAGGAATCTCCAACTACAACAAGTACAAAGTTCTGTTCATCTTTGATGGTCTGGATGAGTGCCGACTGCCCCTAGACTTCCAGAAGAACAAGATCTGTTGGGACGTCACAGAGTCAACCTCAGTGGATGTTCTGCTGACAAATCTCATCAAGGGAAATCTGCTCCCCTCTGCTCTCCTCTGGATAACTACCCGACCTGCAGCAGCCAATAAGATCCCTTCAGGGTGTGTTGACCAGGTGACAGAGGTACGAGGGTTCAATGACCCACAGAAGGAGGAGTACTTCAGGAAGAGATTCAGTGATGAGGACCTGGCCAGCAGAATCATCTCACACATAAAGACATCAAGGAGCCTCCACATCATGTGCCACATTCCAGTCTTCTGTTGGATTTCTGCAACAGTCCTTGAACACATGCTGAAACATAAGAGAGAAGAGATGCCCAAGACTCTGACTGAGATGTACACACACCTTGTGGAGTTTCATACCAAACAGAAGAATGAAAAGTATCTTGGGAAAGAAGGGACAGGTCCACACTGGAATAAAGAGAGCATTCTGTCACTGGGAAAACTGGCTTTTCAACAGCTTGTGAATGGAAATCTGATTTTCTATGAAGAAGACCTGAAAGAGGCTGGCATTGATGTCAATGAAGCCTCAGTGTACTCAGGATTGTGCACACAGCTCTTTAAAGAGGAATGTGTGCTGTACCAGGACAAGGTGTACTGCTTTGTTCATCTGAGCATTCAGGAGTTTCTGGCTGCTGTATATGTGTTCCTCTCATTCATCAACAACAATGAGAATCTAATGGACAAACTGCAATCAACGTCCAGGAACTTTTCTGTGAGGATCAAACAAAGGCGTAAAGTTACTTTCTACAAGAGTGCTGTGGATAAAGCCTTACAAAGTGAGACAGGAAACCTGGACCTTTTCCTCCGCTTCCTTCTGGGCCTCTCACTGGAGTCCAATCAGAAGCACTTACGAGGTCTACTGACAAAGACGAGAAGCAGCTCACAGAGCCATGAAGAAACAGTCAAGTACATCAAGAAGAAGATCAGGGAGAATCTCTCTCCAGAGAGGAGCATCAATCTGTTCCACTGTCTGAATGAACTGAATGACCATTCTCTAGTGGAGGAGATTCAAAGATACCTGAGATCAGGAAGTCTCTCAAAACCCAAACTGTCACCTGCACAGTGGTCAGCTCTGGTCTTTGTGTTGCTGACTTCAGAAAAGGAGCTGGATGTGTTTGACCTGAAGAAATACTCCAGATCAGGGGAAGGTCTTCTGAGGCTGCTGCCAGTGGTCAAAGCCTCCAGAGCTGCTCTGTGAGTAAATAAAATGACATTTAAGAACTCATCATCAGGAAGAAATATTCAGTTTAGAGAAAAATATGTATTATAATATGTATATAATATTATATTGTAAAAACATATTGAATAAATTCATTGATTTTCACATTAGTATAACAATATGACCATACAATTCTAGGAGACGGAAGATTAATCTATATGTTGTTTGAGAGAATAAACCAAATGCATCTACCATTGTCCTTCTACACTACTGGTGTTAAATGAACAGTGTGTTTGTGAAGTCATGATTATCTCTTTGTCAGGCTGTCAGGCTGTGGAATCACAGAGAAAGGCTGTGCTTCTCTGGTCTCAGCTCTGAGGTCAAACCCCTCACACCTGAGAGAGCTGGATCTGAGTAACAATGACCTGAAGGATTCAGGAGTGAAGCTGCTCTCTGCTGGACTGGGGAATCCCCACTGTAAACTGGAGACTCTGAGGTCAGTATTATCAGATATGAAAGCACTTTATGTATGTAGTTCTCCCATTTGAAAAGTCGTAATTATTCGGTTATATTCACTTATAGTGTATTAAAGTAGTCATACGTTTAGTATTTGGTCCCATATTCCAAGCCTGCAGTGATTACATCAAGCTTGTGATTCTACTAACTTGTTGAATTCATTTGCAGTTTGTCTTGGTTGTGTTTGGGATGTTTTTCCTAATAGAAACTGAATGGTGAATAATGTCCCTTCATTTTGGAGTCACTTCACTTGTATTGTCAGTAAGAATAGAAGATGTTTCTGAACACTTCTACATTCATGTGGATGCTACCATAATTATGAATTAATCGTGAATGATGATGAATGAGAAAGTTAGAGGTACAAACATCATACCCCCTCTGTTATTGGTAATGGTGAGAGGTTATCATGTTTTGTTGTAGCCTCTGTTATTGGTAATGGTGAGAGGTTAGCATGTTTTGTTGTAGCCTCTGTTATTGGTAATGGTGAGAGGTTAGTCTGTTTTGTTGTAGCCTCTGTTATTGGTAATGGTGAGAGGTTAGCATGTTTTGTTGTAGCCTCTGTTATTGGTAATGGTGAGAGGTTAGTATGTTTTGTTGTAGCCTCTGTTATTGGTAATGGTGAGAGATCCACCATTTTATTGTTGGGCAAAACACAACCAAAAACACAACCAAAACAAACTGCAAATGCAACCAACGAGTTTATGACAAAAAACTACATTTTTGACTATTTTAATACACTATGAGTGAATTGTTCAGAATACTTAAGACTTCTTCTAATGGGGAGACTGGAAACATAAATTGTTTTCATTTTTAATAGTGAAACACATATGTCTTAAAATACCCTCAAATTAAAGGTGACATTATAAACTGTCACCTCATATGAAACATTTGACCTCAAATCCAAAATGTTGGAGTATAGAGCCACATTTAAAATGTCAGCTTCACTGTCAAAATAGATATGGTGTGGACTGTATACTCAATACAATCTACATCTGATACCTCACTGTCTAAATAGATATGGTGTGGACTGTATACTCAATACAATCTAAATCTGATACCTCACTGTCTAAATAGATATGGTGTGGACTGTATACTCAATACAATCTAAATCTGATACCTCACTGTCTAAATAGATATGGTGTGGACTGTATACTCAATACAATCTAAATCTGATACCTCACTGTCTAAATAGATATGGTGTGGACTGTATACTCAATACAATCTACATCTGATACCTCACTGTCTAAATAGATATTGTGTGGACTGAATACTCAATACAATCTAAATCTGATACCTCACTGTCTGTCTTCTGACTGATACTGATTTTTAAACTGGTCTGGTCAGTCTACTCACATATTTGTTAATATGCATCTTTCTATCTACAAGCAATACTTGGAAAATGTGTCATTTCTAGGCCTCTCTGGTCTGAGGCTAAACCCAACACGTTATTTGTGCACAGGTTACAGTGTAAGCAGAGAAAGCTAAGCGAAATATTTTAATACAACCTGTCTGTCATTGTATTTCTTCTGTGTTGGCAGACTCACTGTCTGTAAACTCACAGACACATCCTGTGAAGTGTTGGTCTCAGTTCTCAGTTCAAACCCCTCACACCTGAGAGAGCTGGATCTGAGTAACAATGACCTGAAGGATTCAGGAGTGAAGCTGCTCTCTGCTGGACTGGGGAATCCCCACTGTAAACTGGAGACTCTGAGGTCAGTATTCCTGTAGTTGGTCAACAAGTGATAACTGTTCACCAGATCCACATGTGTTTACCAGACACACACAGTCCACACCATATGTGTTTGGACAGTGAAGCTTACAGTTTTAAATGTGGTGCTTTGCTAAATCTGATTCCTCACTGTCTGTCTTCTGACTGATACTGCTTTTTAAACTGGTCTGGTCAGTCTACTATAATATTTGTACTATACATGTTTCTATCTGCAGGCAATACTTTGATCATTTGTCATTTTTATGATGATACACTATTTTATGAATAGATATGGAAGGTTTCAGGACACTGATATATCTGAATATGTTGAAAAAATATACTGTCACTATTTTCACCACCAAAGAATATCAGTGTGATTTTAATATGATTTGACTCTTTGCAGGCTGTCAGGCTGTCTAGTCACAGAGGAAGGCTGTGCTTCTCTGGTCTCAGCTCTGAGGTCAAACCCCTCACACCTGAGAGAGCTGGACCTGAGCTACAATCACCCAGGAGACTCAGGAGTCAGACTGCTCTCTGCTGGACTGGAGGATCCACACTGCAGACTGGAGAAACTCAAGTATGTAGAGGGTTTATGTCAATGTTCATATCAGACATGTTTGACTTATCAGGCTAGTTAAGACAAACATTCTGACCACCACTTGGACAAAGTTATATGCTGACTGTGTGATGTTATATGTTTGCGTGTCTCCAGTGTGTGTGTGTGTGGCCAGTGTGTGTGTGTGTGTCTGTCTCCTGTGTGTGTGTCTGTCTCCTGTGTGTGTGTGTGTGTGTGTCT
Source organism: Oncorhynchus nerka (assembly GCF_034236695.1). NCBI lineage: Eukaryota > Metazoa > Chordata > Actinopteri > Salmoniformes > Salmonidae > Oncorhynchus > Oncorhynchus nerka. Next base: position 169,058 of record NW_027040150.1, read on the forward strand.
GTCTCCTGTGTGTGTGTGTCTGTCTCCTGTCTGTGTGTGTGTGTGTCTGTCTCCTGTGTGTGTGTGTGTCTCCTGTGTGTGTGTGTGTCTCCTGTGTGTGTGTGTGTGTCTCCTGTGTGTGTGTGTGTGTCTGTCTCCTGTGTGTGTGTGTGTGTCTGTCTCCTGTGTGTGTGTGTGTCTGTCTCCTGTGTGTGTGTGTGTCTGTCTCCTGTGTGTGTGTGTGTCTGTCTCCTGTATGTGTCTGTCTCCTGTGTGTGTGTGTGTGTGTCACCAGTGTGTGTGTGTGTGTGTGTGTGTGTATCCCTCAATGACTGTCTGTTCTTCTGCTTACCGCTACAGTGTGGAACATGGTGGAGAGAACAGAATGAAACCTGGGCTTAGAAAATGTGAGTGTTGACTGCTGTGAAGAATATGACTAAGAATAAGTCTTATTTCAAGTTAAGTCAAAGTCAAAGACCACCATCATTACTGACTTGGTCATATTAAATATCAGCTGTAGTTCTACAGAATCAGAAATCAGGGACACCAACGTTTACAAAGAGTTGATTTGACTGTGTGTGTGTGTGTGTGTGTGTGGCGTGTTCATGTTACATTGGAAATGTGTGTTCAGGGTGTGTGTGTGTAATTAATGTGAATAAGTGTGTTTTATATTACCAGACAGTATAACATATGATCATTCAACAAGTCTCAAGTTACCTTAACTTCTCCTTTTGATACCTAGAAACATCTACATTAAATGAATGAGTGAAAAGTGAGTTAACATTCTAATGTGAATGATGATGATTTCTAATATTGTGTCTGGTTTCATCCATCAGATGCCTGTGATCTCACACTGGACCCAAACACAGTAAACAGACACCTCTCTCTGTCTGAGGAGAACAGAAAGGTGACATGTAGGATAGAGGAGCAGCCGTATCCTGATCACCCAGAGAGATTTGAGGACTGGGGACAGGTGCTGTGTAGAGAGGGTCTGACTGGGCGCTGCTACTGGGAGGTAGAGTGGAGTGGGAGAGGGGTTGGTATAGGAGTGACATATAAAGGAATCAACAGGAGAGGAAGGGTTAAGGACTGTTGTCTTGGAGACAATAACAAGTCCTGGAGTCTGTCCTGCTCTGACATCAGTTACACTGCCTATCACAATAATAATCCCACTACCATAGACGTCCCCTCCTCCAGCTCCCACAGAGTAGGAGTGTATCTGGACTGGCCAGCCGGCACTCTGTCCTTCTATAGAGCCTCCTCTGACACACTGACCCACCTGATCACATTCACCTCCACATTCACTGAGCCCCTCTATCCAGGGTTTAGGGTTTATTATTTTGGCGACTCAGTGTCCCTGAAATAATAACCTGACACACGGACACACACACACAGGACACACACACACAGGACACACACACACACTGACTGGACAC
>NW_027040150.1:170972-171647 GCF_034236695.1 Oncorhynchus nerka
GTAAACTAATCAGTAGACCTACATGTTATCAGTAAAACGCCTGGTAAAGATGGTGGAGGAGCTTTTCAATGATATGGTTTTATGTTTATCTCAGGGTTTCTCAATCCTTTTGTTCTTACCAGCACTTACACACCTGATTCTACTAATCATCACATATTTGAAGACAGTTTAATATTTGAGGCAAACAAATGAACATTCTCAAATTAAAACCTTTTGGGTTTGTAGGACTGCTTACAATTATTAAAGTCCTACAGTAACTCACATCTTGGAGAAAAAAAACACAGCTAAACTTGGTTTTGAGTAAATTATATGTTTATCAAAAATAATGTAAGAGAGATGTCTTGAAGAAACGCGTCTGGGATTAGAACTCGGTGTCTCTGCTACAGTGGGAAGTTTGTTTCGCATGGCCCGGTGCTACAGCTGAGTGGTGCTACAGGTGAGTGGTGCTACAGGTGGGTGGTGCTACAGGTGGGTGGTGCTACAGGTGGGTGGTGCTACAGGTGAGTGGTGCTACAGGTGGGTGGTGCTACAGGTAGGTGGTGCTACAGGTAGGTGGTGCTACAGGTGAGTGGTGCTACAGGTGGGTGGTGCTACAGGTGGGTGGTGCTACAGGTGGGTGGTGCTACAGGTGAGTGGTGCTACAGGTGGACAGCATGTGTAAATGAGGCAGGATGA